>NC_069502.1:314678798-314963798 GCF_027579735.1 Bombina bombina | reverse complement strand
TCTCCTCCACGTCTCCTGATGTACTGGCCTGTCTCCTGGTAGTGCCTCCATGCTCTGGACACTACGCTGACAGACACAGCAATCCTTCTTGCCACAGCTCGTATTGATGTGCCATCCTGGATGAGCTGCACTACCTGAGCCACTTGTGTGGGTTGTAGACTCCGTCTCATGCTACCACTAGAGTGAAAGCACAGCCAGCATTCATAAGTGACCAAAACATCAGCCAGAAAGCATAGGAACTGAGAAGTGGTCTGTGGTCACCACCTGCAGAACTACTCCTTTATTGGGGGTGTCTTGCTAATTGCCTATAATTTCCACCTGTTGTCTATCCCATTTGCGCAACAGCATGTGACATTGATTGTCACTCAGTGTTGCTTCCTAAGTGGACAGTTTGATTTCACAGAAGTGTGATTGACTTGGAGTTACATTGTGTTGTTTAAGTGTTCCCTTTATTTTTTTGAGCAGTGTATATATATATATATATATATAATATCTTACACAACCTTAGCACTCCTTGTAAGGTAACAATGACCGGTGCAGAGTCTCCAAACATACTCCAAAGAAATATATACAGTATATATATATATATATATATATATATATATATATACACATATCCATCTTTAGACATGTATATGTATGTATATCTATGTTAATGTCCTTCAGCTGCCTTTTTTTTCCCTAACACCTGAGATCTCATATCGTTGAGCCCTTATAATTTTTGTGTGCACATTATTTTTGGAATACTTTTTATTAGATGGTGTTATTATGAGTGTAAGTGTACTTTGTAATGTATTTTGTATTTTGTATTTGTTTTGTGACACTTTTTAGTTTTAGGAAAAAGTTAACCACAGCTCTGAAGTTGCAGTAATCATTCTAGCGTAAATTGCGATTGTGCTCACGCAATCGCGTTTACTTAAAGGGCTACTAAACCAAAAATCTTTCTTTCATGATTCAGATAGAGAATAGAAATTTAAACAACATTACAATTTACTTCCATTATTTATTTTGCTTCATTTTTTAAATATCCTTAGTTGAAGAGAAAGCAATGCACATGGTGAGCCAATCACACGAGGCTTCTATGTGCAGCAACCAATCAGCAGCTAGTGAGCATATCTAGATATGCTTTTCATCAAAGAATATCAAGAGAATAAAACAAATTAGCTAATATAAGTAAATTAGAAAGATGTTTAAAATTGCATTCTCTTTCTAAATCATAAAAGAAAAAATGTGGTTGGAATGTCCCTTTAAAACTTGTAATACAAGCGCAATTTAACTTGCTCGCAAACAAAAACCCAATATTGCTTGCAAGCATGTGTTTGCGCTCCTCTTGTAATCTGGCCCATAGTGTTTATGAAACATGAGAATTGCTCTTACATATAAAACGAGACTGAATGATATGGCTAAGTTTGGTCTATGTTATGAGTATGTGACAATAATGGTATTGTTTCTTTTAGAATCAGGGTTGGTATCACATTGGAAAATTACATTCTCACCAAGTCAAGATAAGAGTATAGGGCAGCCAATATAGAGATATAAATTTGTGAATAGACAAGGTTCACATCTTGTAAACCTGCCGGCATTTCATTGCAAATGGTGGGTGATTTTTTTTTTTTCTCATTATTAGTTCTCGCCTTTATAGGGATGAAGCTTCCCAAGAGGAAATTGTTAAGCAAACAAATGATGCATTAAAGGGACAGTCTAGGCCAAAATAAACTTTCATGATTCAGATAGAGCATGTCATTTTAAACAATTTTCCAATTTACTTTTATCACCAATTTTGCTTGGTATTCTCTTGGTCTTCTTAGTGGAAAGCTTAACCTAGGAGGTTCATATGCTAATTTCTTAGACCTTGAAGCCCACCTCTTTCAGATTGCATTTTAACAGTTTTTCACCAGTAGATGGTGTTAGTTCACGTATTTCATATAGATAACACTGTGCTCGTGCATGAGAAGTTATCTGGGAGCAGGCACTGATTGGCTAGACTGCAAGTCTGTCAAAAGAACTGAAAAAAGGGACAGTTTGCACAAGCTTAGATACAAGATAATCACAGAGGTTAAAAGTATATTAATATAACTGTGTTGGTTATGCAAAACTGGGAAATGGGTAATGAAGGGATTATCTATCTTTTAAAACAATACAAATTCTGGTGTAGACTGTCCCTTTAAATGAGGCAAAAGTCATGCTTGATCATCTTGGGAGAGACAAGAGCAGCGATGTTCTCACACCATCACCATGGATCCTGTTATTTCTGAAGTGCAACAGTCTTGTGGGCTAGTACCAGGATAAATACATGGTAGCTTTTGGTATGTGGATAAATGCATGAGAAACTCAAACGAGTTGGTAGAGTTGGTGAGAATCTATAACCTTCCATTTTGCTTTGGATTGTTTTGAAATTGTTGCATTAAAGAGACTTAAAACCCAAAAATTTTCTTTCATGATTCAGATAGATAATTCAATTTTAAACAACTTTCCAATTCACTTCTATCATTTTTAATTTGCTTCCTTCTCTTGTTATACTTTGTTGAAAGGTTTATCTAGGCAAGCTCATAAACAACAGAGAACCTAGGTTCTAGCTGTTGATTGGTGGTGGTTGCATATATATATATATATATATATATATCGATTGAGATTGGCTCATCCATGAGTTCAGTTAGAAACCATTAGTGCATTGCTGCTCCTTCAACAAATGATACCAAGAGAATGAAACATATTAGATAATAGAAATAAATTAGAAAGTTGTTTAAAATTGTATTCTCTATCTGAATCATGAAAGAAAAAAATTGGGTTTCATGCCCCTTTAAGTAATACAATTTATGTGGGCTTGTATGTTTCTTAAAAAAATAAATAAATAAATATTTGCTCAAATAAAAACCACAGCATTGACAAGCATATTTACATGAGAACATTATTTTATCACTTTGCTTTTAGTTTGGACAGTTGTTGCATATATACTAACTGTTGCTATGTGGCTTATTATTTACACATTGTAGATTCTTGCCAAATCTGTTTTCTCAAATTGTACTTTTTTTGAATATGAAATCATATTACACATTCCAAAATTGTTACAAATGGTCATGTTTAAAATTCCAAAGCTCAAAAACAGACAATCACTTAACACCTTGGATAGAAGCCATTTTCCATTAAACCTGGTAATACTTTTGATTATTTCACTACCAGACACTAAGTTAAAGCTCTCATCTAAAATGTACAAGGAACATAAAACTAAGAATTGATATCATGTGTATGAGAGATAACTAGTAAACATGTGAAACCCTTTTTTCAGAAAGAAAAGCTATTTAATTTGATTTAGAAATGAACAAGAAGTGCACGTCTGTGTTCGCCTGGATATTAAAGGGACACTAAATAAATGTAGCTATAGAAACATTCGCCTATGTATGATATGCACATATGTTTTGTAAAATGATATCAGTTATTTAAATATTGAAAATTAAGAGTAAAGTTTTACGCCCAGATGATTAGAAACTTGATGGTATGGAGAAAAGTACTACTTTTTTAGTATTATAATGTAGGTGTCTTTCTTTTACATCCAAATCCCTGCATAGCAAGATAAGCAGCTATCAAGCTAATACGTGCCTTTATAACATTATTTGAGGGACTTTGCAGTACTGACAAGACTTCTTAGATAATCTCGCCAGACCAGAGAACGTTAAGAGAATTGGGCAGTGTCTATGAAGCGACTTTTTCCAACATGTTGTAACTTAGGTTTTCTTTTCTGCTGAGGCCAATTAGGGACAGTTGTATATGGGTCACTAGAGTGTGCAACAAATAACTGAATGGATTATAGCATCGTTAACAACAATTTGAAACCCCAGATATTCCTCATTAAATGAAAGGGAAAGCAGAAAAAAATAATAAAAGTGTATTTCAATGTTGTTTTACATGTTATACACAAACAAACAGCCTCAAAGTGTTTTAACGTCCCTTTAAATATTGGTTGGTTAGTGGATGATAACATTCTTCCTAATTGCCCCAGGTGTGGGATTGTCGATGGTTTTGAGGTCTCCTCCCTGTACCTTTTGAGCAGTCAGAATAAATGGTTACTGACCCATCCAAGACATTACCCAACACTGCCCATCCCCACCTATGAACCACCAGCCAAACACACACTCACTGCTTGGCTCGCCTGCCTTGGCTCTGCCCACCTAACACTCTCTGCCCACCTAACACTAGTGGGCCCTGCTTGCAAGTCCTCCTCACTTTCCTGTCCCAGAAAGCCTCTGGCAATTGTTGTAAGGTACAGTATGTGATAAGCTGAATTCCCTTTGCTTTATTGGAAGACAATAACATTCCTCAGAAGCATAAAAACACAAAAAATGTGTGTGTGGGGGGGGGGGGGGGGGGGGGGCTCCCAGTACAGGGAAATCAATTTTACAAAAAAGTAATATATTTTAAAACACCTTCTTTCATATGTTTATGTCACTTTAATTTGTAGACAATATAATATAGATGTTATTAGCATATCAAAGCGTTAATCTGTGTTCATATTCTTGGAAATTACAATCTGGTATGAGGTCTCAGGTGTTAGGAAAGAAAAGCAGGCAAAGGGCTTTAACATTGAGATATATATACATATACATGTCTAAAGATGTGTGTATATATATATATATATATATATATATATATGTGTGTGTGCAAAAGTATATATATATATATATATATATATATATATATGTGTGTGTGTGTGTGTGTATTTATGTATTAACAGATATATATGTATACATATATATATATATATAAGTTCATTGGAGCCCTTTGCATTTAAAGGGACACTGTACCCAAATTTTTTCTTTTGTAATTCAGAAAGAGCATGCAATTTTAAGCAACTTTCTAATTTAGTCCTATTATCAATTTTTCTTCGTTCTCTTACTATCATTATTTGAAAAAGAAGGCATCTAAGCTTTTTTTTTTGGTTTCAGTACTCTGGACAGCCTTTTTTTATTGGTGGATGAATTTATCCACCAATCAGCAAGGACAACCCAGGTTGTTCAACAAAAATGGGCCGGCATCTAAACTTACATTCTTGCATTTCAAATAAAGATACCAAGAGAATGAAGACAATTTGATAATAGGAGTAAATTAGAAAGTTGCTTAAAATTTCATGCTCAATGTGAATCACGAAAGAAAATTTTTGGGTAGAGTGTCCCTTTAAAGTGAAGGTAAAGTATGGACGTTTTTTAAGCATAATTATATTACTTATAGCCTAAATAGTGTGATCGCTAACTTTTCTCCCAGCATTTCAATATGTATTTTTTATTGCAAACTATTTATATTTACTAACTGTGCCGGTGTTTACTCCTCCCACGATCCATTTCCTGGTTTTTGACACTCTTACGTATAGAGCGGTCCCACCCGCTCTATACGTATCTCAAAAGAGCGTTCTCGTGTAACTAACAAATTGCGCATGCGCACATTGCGACGACGATTACCTATGCGCATGCGTTACTCGAATTGTTTGTAATGGAGAAGAAATAGCAGCACTAAACGGGAGCGAGCTTCTCAAATAAGGGAAGAATGAATTGCAACGCATGCGCAAATCGTCAAGTAGAGGAATGACGTCAAATGACGGCCGCCTAACGGCCAGGTTTTCAATTGGCCTTTTCAAGAACGTGACCGGCAAGGAAAAAAAAAAAAAAATCGGGTTGTTTTGAAAGCGCAGAAAATTTAATGCAAAAACAGAGATAAGTGAGTTTATATGCTAAATAAAAAAAAATTATGAATGAAACTAGCATTAATTTTGGGATTATTTTAACATGTACTCATACAATAAAGCTAACTTTACCTTCACTTTAAGTAGATGAAAACAATACTAATATCTAATAAAAGTTGCATCAATGTATTTACTGTAAATATTTCACATTCCAATGCTCTGCACATAGGGGAACATGTTCTATGTATTTCTAAATAGATATTCCTATATATATATAGATATATATACATCTGTTTATATCTGTTTATATCTCTACCTATATATAATCATGTATATAAATTAGTATAAATAAATATTTGTGCAAAAATCAGATATATGTAGACATATGTATTTATGAATAAGTAGAACATATTCTTCTATGTGAAGAACATTGGAACGTGAAATATTTATATTTTCATGTCGGGTTAGCGCACTTGAGAATATGCGATCGGGTTTGGCGCAAAATGCTTACTTCTAGTGCAGTTAATGCTCGAGCGGGAGCATTAAATAGTGCTCCACTTGTAATCTGGCCCTAAGTGTGAAATATGAATGCTATCATAAGAGGTTTGTGAAAGCAAATAAAATTCTAGCCTGCAGACAATGTACTTATAACATCCCTTGAAACTTCTCAAGGATACTTCCTGTCCCTACACAAGCTCTATTTTTTTTTAACACACTGATCTAAGTCTTATGATGTAATCCCTCTTTGATCTTGCCATGTTATTGTTTTGTGTGAAACGCTCTCTGCTTTTTCAATCATAAGACTACTTTATGTGCCAGGCTACTCATTTTAAAGATACATTGCCAGAATTGGGCCAGTGGCTTTGGTCTAAAATAATTACTGATGGCATAAAAACTACTTTGTTAACTGTGATTAATATTGCTTGTGACATTAACTAAACCTTCACTGCACTGACGGTTTAAATTAATTTAAATTTTTGTTTTAATTCATTTGAATTTTGGTTTTAATTCATTTTATTTTTTTATAACATGTCAGATCAATAGAATATTCCTATTTATATATTGTATGCCACATCTTATTTCTGATAGCCCTATTATATTTGCTATTGGTTTTACTATTTATTTTAAAAGTGCTCAAATACTGTGTACCATCTTATGAATGAGTGCAATGACAGAATATATGTACTGTTCTACCAGGTGTACTTAAAGGGACATAATACTCATATGCTTAATCACTTGAAACTGATGCAGTATAACTGTAAAAAGCTGACAGGAAAATATCACCTGAGCTTCTCTATGTAAAAAAGGAAGATATTTTACCTCACAATTTCCTCAGCTCAGCAGAGTAAGTTCTGTGTAAAAAGTTATACTCAACTGCTCCCAGCTGCAGGTAAAAAATTTTAAAAAAAAATGAAGAAATGAACAGCAGCCAATCAGCATCAGCAGTGCTGAGGTCATGAACTCTTACTGTGATCTCATGAGATTTGACTTAACTCTCATGAGATTTCATAGTAAGCTTCCTTTACCTGATTGGTGAAATAATATGAGAGTGCACGATGCTAGTCCCTTCAGATGTCCCAGGACAAACACACTAAAATGCTGCTTAGAAATCCTTTACAATGGGAGGTGGCTACTGAGGAACTTTTGCGGTAAAATATCTTTCTTTTTTACATAGAGATGTTCAGGTGATATTTTCTAATCAGCTTTTTACAGCTATGCTGCATCACTTTCAAGTGTTTAAACATTTGGGTATTATGGGCCTTTAACATATGTATTACAACTCACTGCACAATATAGTGAAAAGCTGCTACGACATAGATGCCTTTCTATAAATATATAGGGGCATATTTATCAAGGTCTGGCGGACCTGATCCGACACTGCGGATCAGGTCCGCCAGACCTCGCTAAATACGGCGAGCAATACGCTCGCCGTATTCAGCATTGCACCAGCAGCTCACAAGAGCTGCTGGTGCAACGACGCCCCCTGCAGACTCGCGGCCAATGGGCCGCCAGCAGGGGGGTTACAATCAACCCGATCGTACTCGATCGGGTTGTATTGTGGAGATGTGTGTCCGCCTGCTCAGAGCAGGCGGACAGGTTATGGAGAAGCGGTCTTTGTGACCGCTGCTTCATGACTGCTGTTTCTGGCGAGTCTGAAGACTCACCAGAAACAGGGGCCATCAAGCTCCATACGGAGCTTGTTAAATAGAGCCCATAGGCCCATAGGGTTCAATGGGTCTTCCAAAGAGTCTTTTCATATATTTACTCTGTGTAATACAGAAGTACTTCTATATCCAGTAATAGGTCTGAAGGGCTGATCAGAGGCCCAGTCAGGCCTGCCCTTTGGGTATGAGGAAGTGCAATGTACATCCTGTATTTAGTTTATGAAGAAGGGTTTAAGGTTTCAGGAGGTATAATAGAAAGTGTTATTCTTTATATAGGGCACACTGAATGTTGGGCCATACAGGGAGTAGGGGGGAATAAGGGGGCCCCACAAATTTGTCTCGTACATTGCAAATGCTAAAGATGCCCTCCACACAGTCATTGTCCCTGGTTTTTAGATGCTCGGGTAGGGATATCATTAATTGTAGAAAAAACAATGGCACTACACTAATAGTAAGTTTGGAAAAACCCAATCATTTTTATTATACTTATAAATACAATAATTATATGAATAAAGGTGATTTACTGGGTATAGTAAGGTGCTGTGTACAAATTGTGATATTTTAAACTGTATCAGTACTAAACAGAAGTCGATTTACCACTTAAAGCACTCATTTTCCTTATGTCTTAGAATAGAACAAGTTTTAATAGGCAAAATTGTGGCACTTAAAATAAATGGTGATAAATTAAAAACACAAAGAAACTTTTGGCTAGATTTTGGAACTTAGTACTAAGATAAGTAAGACAAATAAGTAATGGGAGACGATACTGTCCTTTTAAATGGCCCAGGATGACAATGTTAATCCATGGCTATTCACTGTCGAGGTAACTGAAATGACTGTGAATAATTGTTATGTATATTCAGTGACTACTTCGGTGTGAATATGCAGCTATATAGAAAGAATATATTAATATTTGGTATTATTTAATGCAGAGATAATACCCTTAGGTCTATCTTAGCAATTCATTTAACTTAAAATAGCATCGTAAAGTCAGTCCAAAAAAGCAATTATATCAGATTGTTATCCCTTAGAGATTACCCCATAGCCATATCCCACCTTTTTTTGTATACATTTTATCCTTAATATGCTAAGTCTAATACACTGATTGAGGCTATATGAGGTATAATTTAAAAAAAAAAACTTATATAATATCAATTAAGTGTTCCAGAATCACTAAAGATTAACCACTAGTATCAATACAATAAAGTAATCATCCTGCTTTTCCTTGCATTATAAAACACTATCGGCTAGATTACGAGTTTTGACGGTAAAAACTTGCGGGGCTAACGCTCCTTTTTTTCCAGCGCTTACTTTAAACAACGCTGGTATTACAAGTTTTCTGAATGGCTGCGTTAGCCTCAGAAAAGTGAGCGTTGAGCAAAATTTAGCTCCACTTCTACCTGTAATACCAGCGTTGCTTACGGTAGCAGTAAGCTGGCAAAACGTGCTCGTGCACGATTTCCCCATAGGAAACAATGGGGCTGAGCTGGCTGAAAAAAAACCTACAAAAAAGCAGCGTTCAGCTCTTAACGCAGCCCCATTGTTTCCTATGGGGAAACACTTTCTAAGTCTACACCTAACACTCTAACATGAACCCCGAGTCTAAACACCCCTAACCTTACACTTATTAACCTCTAATCTGCCGCCCCCAACATCGTCGCCACCTGCATTATATTATTAACCCCTAATCTGCCGCTCCGTACACCGCCGCCACCTACATTATCCCTATGAACCCTTAATCTGCTGCCCCTAACATCGCCGATACCTATATTATATTTATTAACCCCTAATCTGCTGCCCCCAATGTCGCCGCCAACTACCTACACTTATTAACCCCTAATCTGCCGACCGGACATCGCCACCACTATAATAAATGTATTAACCCCTAAACCGCCGCACTCCCACCTCGCAAACACTATAATAAATTTTATTAACCCCTAATCTGCCCCCCCACATCACCGCCACCTACCTACAATTATTAACCCCTAATCTCCCACTCCCAACGTCGTCGCTACTATAATAAATTTATTAACCCCTAAACCTAAGTCTAACCCTAACAACCCCCTAAGTTAAATCTATTTTTAATAAATCTAAATAAAATTTCTAAAATTAAATAAATTAATCCTATTTAAAACTAAATACTTCATCCAAGCGGGCATCTTCTATCTTCATCCATCCAGCGCAGAGCGGGTCCATCTTCAAGACATCCGACGCGGAGCATCCTCTTCTTTCCGACGACTAACGACGAATGAAGGTTCCTTTACATGATGTCATCCAAGATGGCGTCCCTCGAATTCCGATTGGCTGATTCTATCAGCCAATCGGAATTAAGGTAGGAAAAATCTGATTGGTTGATTTAATCAGCCAATCGGATTGAAGTTCAATCCGATTGGCTGATTGGATGAGCCAATACAATGCAAGGTCAATTCTATTGACTGATCCAATCAGCCAATCGGATTGAAGTTCAATCCGATTGGCTGATTAAATCAACCAATCGGATTTTTCCTACCTTAATTCCGATTGGCTGATAGAATCCTATCAGCCAATCGGAATTCGAGGGATGCCATCTTGGATGACGTCATTTAAAGGAACCTTCATTCATCGTTAGTCGTCGGAAAGAAGAGGATGCTCCGCGTCGGATGTCTTGAAGATGGACCCGCTCCGCGCCGAATGGATGAAGATAAAAGATGCCGCTTGGATGAAGACTTCTGCTGGATGGAGGACCTCTTCTGCCCCAATCGGATGAACACTTCTGGACGGATCGGATGACCACTTGTGCCCGGCTGGGTGAACACGGCTCAAGGTAGGGTGAGCTTCAATGGGGTAGTGTTAGGTTTTTTTAAGGGGGGATCGGGTGGGTTTTAGAGTAGGGGTGTGTGGGTTGTAATGTTGGGGGGTATTGTATTTGTTTTTTTTACAGGTAAAAGAGCTGATTACTTTGGGGCAATGCCCCGCAAAAAGCCCTTTTAAGGGCTGGTAAAAGAGCTGATTACTTTTTAATTTAGTTTAGGATAGGGAATTTTATTATTTTGGGGGCTTTTTTATTTTATTAGGGGGCTTAGATTAGGTGTAATTAGTTTAAAATTCTTGTAAAATTTATTATAGTGTTTGCGAGGTGGGAGTGCGGCGGTTTAGGGGTTAATACATTTATTATAGTGGCGGCGATGTCCGGTCAGCAGATTAGGGGTTAATAAGTGTAGGTAGGTGGTGGCGATGTTGGGGGGGGGGCAGATTAGGGGTTAATAAATATAATGTAGGTGTCGGCGATGTTAGGGACAGCAGATTAGGGGTTCATAGGTATAATGTAGGCGGCAACGATGTCCGGTCGGCAGATTAGGGGTTAAATAATTTTATTATAGTGTTTGCGATGTGGGGGGGCCTCGGTTTAGGGGTTCAAAGGTAGTTTATGGGTGTTAGTCTACTTTGTAGCACTGTAGTTAAGAGCTTTATGTTCCGGCATTAGCCGGAACATAAAGCTGACTTTTATATGCGGTAGGAGTCGTGGAGGTAGAGGCTGTACCGCTCACTTTCTCCAAGACTTGTAATACCAGCATTAGGCAAATCCCATTAAAAAGATAGGATACGCAATTGACGAAAGGGGATTTGCGGTATGGAAAAGTCGCTGAAGAAAAGTGAGCGGTACACCCTTTCCTGCCTGACTCGTAATACCAGCGGGCGTTAAAAAGCAGCGTTAGGACCCCTTAACGCTGCTTTTTAAAGCTAACGCAGAACTCATAATCTAGGCGAATGAGAACCCATATTACTCCCCAAACTCCCCTAACATGTTTTGCTGTGAACCGGCTTTCTCAAAGGGATATCATTAAATCTAGCAAAGTGAGGGGAGTTGAGGGAGATGTATACATGCTCTTACCCATAACCAAATTTGAAAATCTGGAATAGTACTTAGAAATAGTGCTCACCTGATCAGCCAATCATGTGCGTATCCTAATTTACCTAATGACAATGTAGCATAGACAATGTATATGACAATGTAGCATAGAAGTCATAAAGGGACAGTAATTACAAGAGATTTCTGTTGTGTTGCCATAGCAGCCAAGTCGTTTTTAAACAAATAACATCCTTTTTACCGCAAATTATTTTTTAATAGCCATCCTCCACCCCACTTTTTACCCAGCCAATCTGGGCTTTAGTCCACAAACAACAATGCTAGTCACAGTTCTAATGTTAGTATAAAGTACAGTGTTTTGCAGTTTTTATCTGATAAAGCCTATTAGGGTCCTGTTTTATCTGAATCATTAATGTTTTTTTCTTTCCAGGCCCCTTAACATTTAAAGGGACATGAAACCCAAAAAAATTCTTTCAAGATTCAGATAGAGAATACAATTTTAAACAACTTTCTAATTTACTGTTATCTAATCTGTTGCATTCTCTTGGTATCATTTGTTGAAGGAGCAGCAATGCACTAATGGTTTCTAACTGAACACATGAGTGAGCCAATCACAATCAATATATATATATATGCAGCCACCAACCTAGGTTCTCTGCTGCCCCTGAGCTTGCCTAGATAAACCTTTCAGCAAAGGATAACAAGAGAAGGAAGCAAATTAAATAATAGAAGTAAATTGGAAAGTTGTTTAAAATTGTATTCTCTATCTGAATCATGAAAAAACATTTTTGGGTTTCATGTCCCTTTAATATTACCATACTATTCATATACTTATGTACAACTTTTCCAAGCAAACCGTTATCTTATGTGTTAGGTTAAATCTAAGTAATTAAAACAATTACTTACATATATTAATTAATTTAGAATCCATAGCATGCATTTTGTGTATTACTCTGTGAAATAGTGATCCTACAGATACATCACTTTGGTGTATTTTACCTATATTGTTGCTTCCAATAGTTGGTGACAGTGATGTCATTTTAGTTCCTCGGCACAGTGGTAGAGATCAGAGCGCTTATGAACTATGCTACAAGTGACAAATAGCCATCAATGCTTTTACAGCTGGGGAAGGGAGAGACTGGACTGCATCAGAGAGGATATAAAAGGAGGAAATTGGAGGAAGAGAGTAATGTGAGCAAGAGAATAAACAGGAAAGAGAGCAAAGGGTGGGTGAATATCCAGGGTAAACCAGAACATTGTGAGTTTTCATTTAGGAAATATGCTTTAGTTCAACTAATTCCATAAGTTTAGCATATTTAACTATTTGCAAGTAAAATATAAATGCATCACTACATGAATGCCCTCTCTTTCTCTCTCTCTCTCTCTCTCTCTCTCTCTCTATATATATATATATATATATATATATATATATATATATATATATATATATATATATATATATTACAGAAGAGAAAAAAATGGGAACAGCAAAAATAGTGTACCATAAAACAGACTATTCTAAACCAGCACAAATTATCAAGAGAAATTAGTAAAAACTCAGTGGTTCAAGCAGATGACACAAAAGAAAAAGAAACCTGTAATCATGTTAATGTCAATGTATTCATAGGTGTTACTACCTGCAAGATATCAATAAATCATAGGTACAGTGACCTGGTGATAACAGAAAAACATGCATAATGATCAAACGTGAACCGGTTCAAAAATAATTATATAACACATAACACACTTCCCGGGAAGGTAAAAGGCAACTGCTGTAGAAATTAAAATTGCTTCAATAATGTGAACAAATGTCCAACATGTAGCAAAAGGCTGTTATCTAGCTAATCCCACTTATTAGTATTGGATACAGTGTTGCAGAGATCCCATAGGGAAAGTCCTGTGTGTACTGTGAAGAGGAAGCTGAGGCAACCCGATGTAACCTCTACATGTGTGGGAAAATCCCTTAAGAACGCTTAGTAATAGTAGGTGATAGCTGCAGAACCCCTTTCAATCTGGGGATGGTGGCTTGCAAGGAGTTTAAACAGATATAAACCGTCATACCAGTAATGTGCTTATTCTCTCTAAGTCTGTAAAGACTTCTTATAAAACCAAGACCGCTTCACCTGTATACACAGTAAATTCAGTACCTGCTGTGACCGCATTTGTTCCAAGAACGGGGAAACTCCAGTTACACGGGTGCCGATAGTTGAACCTCAATACTTCACTTAAATCCGGCTGACATTGATAGACAAATAACAGGGGCTCAGCTGTAGTCTCCCGCAAAGGAAATATTTATTGCAGCTATGCGCGTTTCACCTGAAACGCCAAACTTCTGTTGGGCTTCATCTTGCCTGTATGCTGTTCAGTCATTGGTCTGAAATGTATTAGCGTAATTTATCAACGCCCATTGGGTGAAATAAACTTTGTCTATTTTGTTAGGATATACTGTACAAGTATGATAATAATACTCAATTTGTAAAACATGTTAATCATTGCATATTGTGAGTACATTTAACATGATTTGAAGTAAATATAGAATGAAATAAAGTAAACTATGTTGGAATGGCAGTATTATTTACAGACCGGAGTAAACACATTTAAACAACAGTAGTTCAAATACTGACTACAATTAATTTGTTTATGCATTTAATGAACCTAACTACTTATTTTTGGTATCCATATTAAGAGTATAGGGAAATAAAACAACAATTTGAATCTGTTTACCTACAAGAAGAGAGCTTAGTTTATCTCTTCATTTAACCCAAAAGATCCACTTCCTCTACCTTGCCGTTTTGGAAAAATTAACTGTAAAAGTGAGGAAGTTGTTTATATTGTATTCTGTAATTGCCCCATGTATTACGTTGGCAAAACATATAGAGATTAGAGAACTCAAAGAAAGAATAAAGGAACATAAAAGAGATATAAAAAATGAAACAAACACAAGCAGTGTAGCACGTCACTTTTAAACTTTCCATTAAAGTAATAAGGAACATTTAAATGTATGACATTGGAAAAACTAAACCTGCAAGGTAGAGGAGGAGACAATAAAATTTTACTTAAAAAAGAATGCAAGTGGATCTTTAATTTAAAAGCATTATCCCCTTATGGGTTAAATGAGGAGATAAACTTCACTCCCTTCTTGTAGGTAAACAGATTGTAATTGTTTTTTATTTCTCTATACTCAACATGGATACCAAAAATACGTAGTTAGGTTCATTAATCGCATGAAACAAATTAATTGTAGTCAGTATTTGAACTACTGTTGTTTAAATGTGTATACTCCGGTCTGTAAATAATACTGCCATTCCAACATATTTTACTTTATTTCATTCTATCTGTACTTCAAATCATGTTAAATGTACTCACAATATGCAATGATTAACATGTTTTACAAATTGAGTATTATTATCATACATGTACAGTATATCCTAACAAAATAGACAAAGATTATTTCACCCAGTGGGCGTAGATAAATGACGCTAATAAAGTTCAGACCAATGACTGAACAGCACACAGGCCAGACGAAGCCTGACAGAAGTTTGGCATTTCGGGTGAAACGCGCTTAGCTGCCATGGGTATTTCCTTTGCGGGGGACTACAGCTGAGCCACCATTATTTGTCTATCAATGTCAGCCGGATTTAAGTGAATTATTGAGGTTCAACTATCGGCACCCGTGTAGCTGGAGTTTCCCCGTTCTTGGAACAAATGCGGTCACAGCAGGTACTGAATTTACCGTGTATACAGGTGAAGCGGTCTTGGTTTTATAAGAAGTCTTTACAGACTTAGAGAGAATAAGCACATTACTGGTATGACTGTTTAATATCTGTTTAAACTCCTTGCAAGCCACCATCCCCAGATTGAAAGGGGTTCTGCAGCTATCACCTACTATTACTGAGCATTCTTAAGGGATTTTCCCACACATGTAGAGGTTACATCGGGTTGCCTCAGCATCCTCTTCACAGTACACACAGGACTTTCCCTATGGGATCTCTGCAACACTGTATCCAATACTAATAAGTGGGAATAGCTACGGAACAGCCTTTTGCTACATGTTGGACATTTGTTCACATTATTGAAGCAATTTGAATTTCTTCAGCAGTTGCCCATTACCTTCCCGGGAAGTGTGTTATGTGTTATATAATTATTTTTGAACCGGTTCACGTTTGATCATTATGCATGTTTTTCTGTTATCACCAGGTCACTGTACCTATGATTTATTGATATCTTGCAGGTAGTAACACCTATGAATAAATTGACATTAACATGATTACAGGTTTCTTTTGTGACATCTGCTTGAACCACTGAGTTTTTACTAATTTTTCTTAATAATTTGTGCTGGTTTAGAATAGTCTGTTTTAGGGTCCACTATTTTTGGTGTTCCCTTTTTTTCTTTTCTGTAATATTTAAATTTGTACCACTATTCACGTGCACCTGCATTCTGCAATATACTTGATACAAGCAGAATGTAGTTGATTATCCATATATTTTAATTGGTGCTGTTAGTTTTTGTCTTTATATATATATATATATATATATATATATATATATACTGTATATATACATACATACAGAGAGAAGCACACTCACAGGAACGAACAACCGGCTCAATACCATTGTTAGCCTGTTCTCTGGTGATTTACCACCTGGGTGCAGCTTCTTTTTAGCCCAGTAATGCTCTTCACAGAGTAGAAATTTCCTGTAGTATATCAGTCTGATCCCGCCTATTACGGTCAATCCAGCGCTGAAATACCAGGCAATTCTTCTCAGAACAATGAACACAGCAACCCCAGACGATCGTTTCAGCCTTCATTGGGCCTCGTCAGTGAGGTGTAGCCATATTCCTCTAAGCACACTGAGCAAGGAGTCCACGTCTGGTTGCCCCTTTATTTCCCATAGGGAGACTACATACATTCAGAGAGAAGCACACTCACAGGAACGATCAACCGTCTCAATACCATTGTTAGCCTGTTCTCTGGTGATTTACCACCTGCGTGCAGCTTCTTTTTAGCCCAGTAATGCTCTTCACAGAGTAGAACTTTCCTGTAGTATATCAGTCTGATCCCGCCTATTACGGTGAGTCCAGTGCCAAAATACCAGTCAATTCCTCTCCGAACAAGGAGCACAGCAACTCCAGATGATAATTTGGGCCTTCATTGGGCCTTGTCAGTGAGGTGTAGCCATATTCCTCTAAGCACACTGAGCAAGGAGTCCATGTCTGGTTGCCCCTTTTTCCCATAAGGAGACTAATACATACAGAGAGAAGCACACTCACAGGAACGAACAACCAGCTCAATACCATTGTTAGCCTGTTCTCTGGCGATTTACCACCTGGGTGCAGTTCTTTTTTAGCCCAGTAATGCTCTTCATGGAGTAGAACTTTCCTGTAGTATATCAGTATATATATATATATATATATATATATATACAGTGACGTATTTAGGTTTTGTGCTGCCCTAGGCACTCAAACCTCTGCTGCCCCCACCCTCTAGGTTTTAGGCTATATATATATATATATATATATATATATAAAATCCGTGAAAACAAATGCCCTCTCAGGTCTTTTTAAAGTGGAGAAAAACTCTGTTTAATAAAACGTTTTCAGGGAACTCTTCCCCTTCATCAGCACAATTATAGTGTCAAACATGCAACCTTATATACACATATGTGAAATAACAAAATATCAAATACCTGTGTTCACTCAGTGAAATAGCGCCAAACAATCATGCTGGAACGCACTGCTTGCGTTCCAGAATGAGTACACCGGAAGTATTACAATCTACAGTGCTTTCGGTATGTTAAATCAAAAATAAAAGTATACATTTATGATCTATTATTGTGGTATATATACAACTCTCAGTAATGGCTTACCGTGTGCCAGATGTGTCTCAAATAAAGAGTTTAGCCATCATTTAGAAGGCATCACAGTACTTAACAATACAGTGATCGTGTGAGCTGTGAAATAAAAAAACCTTATTACACTAATTTTTGTTTCCTACACGCATATCAACTTATCAGCTGAAGGCTTGCCTGTATATTACTATGGCCTCTGTCTCACATTGTTACATTAATGCCACACTCGGCATTATCATTTGTTATGTTGGTTGCCATGGTGACCGTCTCGGGCCGGAACTACTTAATGGATCAGTATGTGTACATAGATACGGCACATCAGCTGGACTACGTAACGCCTCGCTATACATGTACACTGCTCTCTAATAGAGTCCCACATGTCAACCATCATGACCAGATTTCTTAGTACAATCAGTGGCTATTGGCCCAATTAGATGACAATATATCACACAATTACTTCCTAACACACCCAAAAAAACAATAATAAAAAGTAATAAAAAGTAAGAATATATATAACACACTATTTCTAATGACTGACATTAGAAAAAAGAGACTAGCTTTCAAGTGGTTCTTAACCAGCTACAATCGAGTCTTCTCAATCTTATTAAATCACTATATCCAATTACATCATCCTCTATTATTCACTTCCATCACTCATAAGCATATAGACATAGGTTACATTATTGGTATCCCATTATTTTGTCATTTGAGTCCCAGTCCATAAACTTAATGTTCAATGTCCTCAATTAACTTTCCTATTATGTAACAGACCCCTCCATTCTAAATCAGCTAGGGATATGTTGGTATTACTATCCAGGCCATCTGGTTCTTCCATTTCTCTATGGGCCCTGGAAGTGTAGTATACAGTTCATGTATTTCAACCTTATGTATAACATCCCTGCTGTATCCATGGAGTATGTTAGGGGGTATTCAGACTAGGCGGCCCACTATATAGATATAGGAGAAAGTGTGTATAGGTAACTTTCCTGGTGAGTGTCTTATCCTCTGAGTGGCGGGGATCACTCTTGTGTCCCCCACCCACTCAAGTCTTCGGTATATGCTAAAAAATCTACCCCATGCGGGGCCTGGTTTCCAGAATGCCCGAAAGAATGGAGCACTACACTAAAAGCCGTACCCTGAAATGTGTCTCCAATCTAAATGAGCGCCTTAAAGTCTGGTGGTGAATTTAGACCCCCTGGGAACACCGTGCCCAACCTGTACATCCATTCTGCCTCTCGCCTCAGTAAGGCTTTGTTGCAGTCTCCACCCCTGTCCAAGGGGGGGAATGTGATCTATCAGGATGTATCTGATGGACGACACCTGATTGGACATCTGGGCACAGTGCCTGGCCACGGTTTGATCGGACTCTCCTGTGCTGAGTGCAAGCTGTATGGCCCGTCTGTGGTTGGCCATCATATCACGGAGTGTGCCAATGGTCTTACCCACATAAAACCGGGCACATGGGCAGAAGAGCAGATATATTACAAACGTAGTATTGCAGGAAATAGAGTTTGATACACCTTATTTGTATGAGGATGATGGAAGGTTTTGGTGGCTATGAGGCCATTGCACGTAGTACAGCCTAAACATTGGTACGAGCCTTTGATGTTAACATGAGTAGCCTTAGTGTAGCTCTTCTTAGGATCGGTCTTTACCAAGATATCTCAGAGATTAGTACCTCTCCGGCACGCAATCATGGGGGTGAGGTTTTGTGCAAATATCAATCTAGGATCTGATTGAACCACTGGCCAATGCTTTCTTAATATTTTGCCGGCTTCTGTGGTATTAGGTGCAAAGGTGGTTGCCATTATTAATCGATTTTGTTCCTGAGTTGTTTCTTCTTTATAAATGAGGGTATCCTGTGTATAGGATAAAACTTCTTTTAAAATTTCAACTATGTGATTTTTGTAGCCCCACTGAAGGAACTTGTCCCTCATAAGCTGTAGCTGGGAGACCCCTGTGGCATTATTAGAGTTATTGCGTATTACCCTAATCATCTGGGATTTGATAATGCCTCTAAGTAGTGCTGGTGGGTGACAGCTAGCCGCATTGAGTATGGAGTTCCTGTCAGTGGGCTTGTTATAAAGCGTAGTGCCTAAGGATCGCTCCTGTATATAGATATTAAGGTCAAGAAAATGTATCTCTTTATCACTGTAAGTGATCTTAAACCTCACCGGTGTCTCAGTACTATTGAGGTGGTCAAACCATTCTAATAGTGTTTGTTGTCCCCCCCCCCCGCCAAACCAGAAGGACATCATCAATGTATCTTACATAAAAGGTAATCGAGGATGTATCAGTATTCCAGAGAAATTCATTCTCAAAGTGAGACATAAAGACATTGGCATACGATGGGGCCATATTAGACCCCATCACCGTGCCTGCTACCTGTAGGTAGAAATCTGTCTCAAAGCGAAAATAGTTCCGGGTAAGGCAGAACTCCATGAGGGTCAGTAACTATTCTACTGGTGGTCCCTCATAATGTGTGCCCTCTATGAGGTGTGTTCTAACCGCTGTCAATCCTATGTCATGAGGGATAATGGTGTAGAGACTGTTGACATCCAAGGTGGACTGTTGACATCAGTCCAGCTGATGTGCCATATCTATGTACACATACTGATCCACTAAGTAGTTCCGGCCCGAGACGGTCACCATGGCAACCAACATAACAAATGATAATGCCGAGTGCGGCATTAATGTAACAATGTGAGACAGAGGCCATAGTAATATACAGGCAAGCCTTCAGATGATAAGTTGATATGCGTGTAGGCAACAAAAATTAGTGTAATAAGGTTTTTTTATTTCACAGCTCACATGATCACTGTATTGTTAAGTACTGTGATGCCTTCTAAATGATGGCTAAACTCTTTCTTTATTTGAGACACATCTGGCACATGGTAAGCCATTACTGAGAGTTGTATATATACCACAATAATAGATCATAAATGTATACTTTTATTTTTGATTTAACATACCAAAATCACTGTAGATTGTAATACTTCCGGTGTACTCACTCTGGAACGCAAGCAGTGCATTCCAGCATGATTGTTTGGCGCTATTTCACTGAGTGAACACAGGTATTTAATATTTTGTTATTTCACATATGTGTATATAAGGTTTCATGTTTGACACTATAATTGTGCGGATGAAGGGGAAGAGTTCCCTGAAAACGTTCCATTAAACAGAGTTTTGTCCACTTCAAAAAGACCTGAGAGTGCATTTGTTTTCACGGATTATTTATTGTATTCCTGCACCCAGGCGGATGACTCAAGGAGGGTGACACTGTACACTGGACGGTATTATATATATATATATATATATATATATATGTGTGTATGTATATATATATATATATATATATAATATACATATATATATATATATATATATATATATATATAAATATAATACATAGAAACACCCAGCACTCACCAGCTAGCTCACAGCTAAGATAAAATCACAACTGGAAAGGTTAGTTACCGCATCTGACCTTGACGTGGTGCCTGAGCTTTCCCATTTGGCCAGATGCGGTAACTAACCTTTCCAGTTGTGATTTTATCTTAGCTGTGAGCTAGCTGGTGAGTGCTGGGTGTTTCTATGTGTTGTATTACTTTTTGTTTGTAATCCCCCTTGTTTCTTGCACCCATTCTGGACTGGGGTTAACTGCCTGTGGCTCTGGTGACATCACACCTTTTTTGGAGTGCTATTTAGCACCCAGGGCTGGATGTTGCTGAGTCACAGGATGTGTACCTGGTCCGGTCTTGGGGTGCAGTTCCCTTCCATGTTTCGTATTTTCTCTGGGTGATTACATCCACCTGTGCACTCCTTCTTTGTTCTCAGTCTGTTTGGCTTTGTGAGCTCGCATGATGGTGTGGCTGTGTTAGGGACTCAGGCAGTGGAAAGGACCTTGACGTGGTGCCTGAGCTTTCCCATTTGGCCAGATGCGGTAACTAACCTTTCCAGTTGTGATTTTATCTTAGCTGTGAGCTAGCTGGTGAGTGCTGGGTGTTTCTATGTGTTGTATTACTTTTTGTTTATAATCCCCCTTGTTTCTTGCACCCATTCTGGACTGGAGTTAACTGCCTGTGGCTCTGGTGACATCACAGCTTTTTTGGAGTGCTATTTAGCACCCAGGGCTGGATGTTGCTGAGTCACAGGATGTGTACCTGGTCCGGTCTTGGAGTGCAGTTCCCTTCCATGTTTTATATATATATATATATATATATATATATATAAAAATATATATATATATACATATATATATATATATATATATATATATATATATATATAATCTCTATCAGGCTGTAAGAGGACTTCTTAATTACTGTGTACAATGCACATTGCATTTGAGCTCACAGTATGTATGGAGTTTTTTTTGGTTATTTTGCTTCAACCACTAGCACAATCAGCACTGTACTTGAGAAGAGGCACAAGCTTAACACTGTGTTGGGGTTTAGAGGAAAAGTATTTAATTGCTGCCTGCTGCTCACCCTATTAGCAATTTAGCACATTTAACAGAACAGTGAGTCATAAAAATATTACAAAATCTTTCTTATTAAGGGCTCAATATTATTACAGGCCCTTTGTGGAGGATGGTATATTATAGAGGGTGGTGTATTATAGAGAGTGCTATGGTATATTATAGAATATTGATCCAGTTTTAACAGCTCAATATATATTTAACACAGCAAGCAAGCGTTACAGGCCGACTTACAATTTGATCTGCAGTGCAATGTAAGCTCCCGGCTCCTTCCATTAATGCTGTTTTGTTTGGGCTCATACTGGCTCCTCTCACAATCATCACTAACCTCAGTCTGTAGTTGCGGTCACGTGATTGGTATTCCGGAGTGTGACGCTCCTACTCACTGTGAGCTCGGTCCTGCTTTTGATTCCAAAGTTGAATTCTCAAGTGAAAACACTGGACCGCTCACCGGACTTAAAACTCAAATAACTTTGTTAAATTTATTTGAGTTTTAAGTCCGATGAGCGGTCCAGTGTTTTCACTTGAGGAATAACAAGATTATCTAACCTCAGAACAAGCCTGCTGCCCGACCCTTCAAAAGCTAGCGCGGCTCTCAGTTTTGTGCAAGCTAATTAGGGCAGCAGGCTGTGAGCAGAGGCATGGTTACCGTTTGGAATTTTGTTTTAACAGGATACCTGCACGGCCCCTCAGCTGCCAGTGTTGTGCTAGTTGAATAAGCTGGGAAGTCATCAAAATTTTGATATCTAGTCTACAAAGGGTGCAAAAAGTGCCGCCCCCAAAATCTGCCACCCTAGGCCCGTGCCTTGTTTGCCTAGGCCATAATACGCCCCTGTATATATATATGATGCTGATGATGGGGAGGAATACCCCGAAAACGTTTCATTAAAATTATCTACTATTTTCACCAAAAGACCTGAGAGTGCGACTATTTTTCCGGAATATTAATTGCATGTTGGCACCCAGGCAGATGACCACTGGAGGGTAACACTGTACAACTGATGGGATTTTATATATATATATATATATATATATATATATATATATATATATATATATATACACAGTATATATACACTTACATTGGGCTAGATTTCAAGTGGAGCGCTAATTTATCTCATACCCATAAATGGTCAAATTCGCCCGTTTACAGGCGCATGATAAATAACCTGCCATTACAAGTGGCTGGTTAATGCTACCGCGAGCTCACTGTAACAATTAGCGCTCACAAAATTAACCAGAGGTTAAAAAATATCCCCCAATTGCCCCCAAAATAATGTGTGTTTCCAATTTTTTAAATAAAAATAATGTAGCATCTTTATTTTTGTTAAAAAAAAAACTACACAAAGCACTTTTTAGGGGTTAAAGTTGGTGGGTGTGGGGTGTTGGGAAAAAAACGACACTGAAAAGTTCCTTTGCATAGCGGTCTATGGGGACTGTGTGCTCCCTGTAAATATATATGTATATGCTTATATACATATATATTCATGTGTATTGTGTATATACACATACAATCACATACAAACACATAATTTTTTTTATATTTATATATATTAACACTTTGCTGCCGATCTTTGCACGACTTACCCCCTTCGCTGCGCTAGGTTCTCAGCCATGTCTGACGGCATGAGAACGAGGCTCCCATTGGAGCCTAAGGAAGCGCGCTCTTGTAAGCGCAAAGCTTCCATGCAATTTGTATGTGAGGTTGCGTTCACATTGCGCTCAACTTGTAATACCAACGCACATTTGCATGCGCTGGTATTACTGAGGGGAGCGCTTGCGTAAGCGATATTTTGCACTCCACTCGTAATCAGGCCCATTGTGTTTCTTGTTTTTATTTGGCTTAAAAGCTCCATTTGCATTATCAGGAGAGACCTGAGTCAATTAAAAGGTTGAGCACTTAACAGTATGCACCAGCAATAAAGCAGTGCTTTCTAAATATCTGCATACAAAATAAAAGTTTTGAAAATATTTTGAAGTTATTTTGGGCCAGATAACAAGTGGCACACTAACTGGTTTATCGCTGCTGTTTGAGTGCATTAAAATAAAAAGTTGCACCAAAAACATCAAAAATACGATAAAGTGTACAGTTGCACTAATAATAATACCTAATAAAATTATTGTGAAAAAAAATATTGCATTCAAAATTTAGAAGGTGTCAAAGATATGAGGTCACAGGTTTTAGAAACAAAAAGGACTGCAGAGGGGTGTATATGTATATGTAAATATATATATATATATATGTGTGTGTGTGTGTGTGTGTGTGTGTGTGTATGTATGTGTAGGGGAGTATGCTCTAAGTATTTAAAAATATATATTCCTTTATATATCTGTATATTTATCTATCTATCTATCTATCTATCTATCTATGTTCATAAGTGATATTGGAAGTGGGCTTACGGGGAAGATTAGCTTGTTTGCTGGTGATTCAAACATTTGTAACAGAGTTGATGTTCCAGGAGGGGTTGATCAAATGAATGGGATCTGAAATGTAATATTACCAAGCCCAAAATTATGCATATATGATCCAAAAACCCAAAGACCAATTATAGTCTCAATGGTACATTACTGACTGTAACTAAAGAAGAAAGGGACTTAGGAATTATTATTTCAGATGATTTAAAATTTGGTACACAATGCAGTAGTGCAGCCAATAAGGCCAGTCAAATACTTGGTATTAGTAGCTGAAATAGCAAGGTTCTTATGCCACTTTACAGATCATTAGTTAGGCCAAATCTGGAATACTGTACAGTTCTATAGACCATGGGGCCTATCTATCAAGCTCCAAATGGAGCTTGATGGCCCGTGTTTCTGGCGAGTCTTCAAACTCGCGAGAAACAGCAGTTATGAAGCAGCGGTCTAAAGACCGCTGCTCCATAACCCTGTCCGCCTGCTCTGAGCTGGCGGACAGGAATCGCCGCAATTCAACTCGATCGAATACGATCGGGTTGATTGACACCTCCCTGCTGGTGGCCGATTGGCCATGAGTCAGCAGGGGGCGGCGTTGCACCAGCAGCTCTTGTGAGCTGCTGGTGCAATGCTGAATACAGAGAGTGTATTGCTCTCCACATTCAGCGAGGTCTTGCGGACCTGATCCGTACTGTTGGATCAGGTCCGCAAGACCTTTCATAAATAGAGGCCATTATCTTCAGAAATATATAAATATGCTAGAAGCTGTTCAAAAGAGGGCTACTAAAATGGTACTTGGTCTAAAATATAAAATGTACATAGAAAGACTCTATGATTCAAATATGTATAGTTTAGAGCAGCGGTCGCCAACCAGTGGTCCATGGACCAGTGGTGGTCCACGAGAAGCTGTTGGTGGTCCTTGACACCATCAAGCAGGAATTAATCTCCTCTGATGGTGTCATCCCCTGGCTGGACATTAGAGAAAACCGACGGAGGAGGAGTTAAATAACAATTTCCCTGCGCATGTTGCGTAGTACTGCATAACTTGCGTATCTAGACTGTATTTGTAACTCCTCCCACCTGGCATGCTGCTCAGAGAAAGATGCTTCCATTCTAAAGCCAGCATAGGTTGGTATAGTCTTGGCTTGAAATAGTGGAATTAAAGTATATATAAAAAAGAAAATCTTACATTTTGTTTTCTCATATTTCATTTATTTTCTTCCCTTTACCTATCTCTTTGTAGTAGTTTTCCTTATTCCTTCAGATGGGCTTACATCACTGTTTGTCTTCCTCCCCTCCATCTTCTTTTTCTTTAATTAAATATTAAGTATTTTACATTCTAATAATTGTTACACTCACAAAGCCATTCCACTTGAATTCCAGTAATTGACATCCAGCAGATCAGCCATATCCCACCAGTATTATAGTAATTACCAGTAACATCAGTCATGGTTAGCTCACATCCTTGTTGAGAGCTTTCTGATATAAACATAATTTATGACTTCAATGTCTGTCCATGATCTTAGGTAGTTTTGAATAATTCCTAACTGGGGCGGTAACTTGAAAGTCTTGTGGTCCTATTAAACATATTCATAACCCCCCCTCCCCCCTCTTTCTGCCTCTCTGTTTCCAGCTCAAAAGTTGGCACTCACCCTTCATCTGTCATTTGGAAGTATTCTCTCAGTTCTGTCATTCAGTTAGTTAATTCCAAAAATGTATTCATAGAAATGTGTAACTATATACATAATGTAAACTTAGCTATGGTTATACTTGTTATGTACAGTATGTATGTGTATATATATATATATATATATATATATATATATATATACACACATTATAGAGGTTTGTACCTTTTAAAAAAAATTCATGTTCGTGGTCCACGGGATTCAGAATTGTACGTTTAGTGGTCCCTGAGGTCCGAGAGGTTGGTGACCCCTGGTTTAGAGGGTAGCAGGGAAATAGATGAAATGATAAAAACCTTCAAATATATGAAGGGACTTAATAAAGTAGAAGCTGAAAGCATTTTCCACAAAAAATAAATGCAAAAACAAGGGGTCACAATCTAAAGTTAGAGCAGATTCAGGAGAAATTTGAGGAAGCGTTTTTTTATAGAAAGGGGGGTGGATCTTGGAATAAACTTCCATTTGAGGTGGTAAACACAAAGAAGCCCATTTATCAAGCTCCAAACAGAGCTTGAGGGCCCGTTTTTCTGGTGAGCCTGCAGTCTATAGGCTGCTGTCCATAACCCTGTCCGCCTGCTCTGAGCAGGCGGACAGACATCGCCGGAATTCAACCCGATCGAGTACGATCGGGTTGCTTGACACCCCCCTACTGGTGGCCGATTGGCCGCTAGTCTGCAGGGGGCAGCGTTGCACCAGCAGCTCACAAGAGCTGCTGGTGTAATGCTGAATACGGAGAGCGTATTGCTCTCAGAATTCAGCGAGGTCTGGCGGACCTAATCCGCACTGTCGGATCAGGTCCGCCAGACCTTTGATAAATAGGCCTCAAAGACTGTAAAGGAATTAAAAAATGCCTGGGACATGCATAAGGCTATCCTAAGAAAAAATCAACATGTAATATGGGTAGACTTAAGGGGCCTTTTTGATTCTTATCTACTGTCGAATTCTATGTTTATCTCTCTCTCTCTCTCTCTCTCTCTCTCTCTCTCTCTATATATATATATATATATATATATATATATATATAGTAAGCGATTTCCAGTTCAGCCCACCGATAGACAGCTCGCCTGGGTGCAATGATACAGCATCAAATAAGAAACAAGAGAATGCACTCTCAGGACTTCTTCAAAAAAACAATTTAATGGAACGTTTTCGGGGTTCACAACCCCTTCATCAGCATACATAACAGACAAAATACAACTCATTTATAGTGTTTCATACAAATTAAATCAATATATATATATATATATATATATATATATATATATATAGGTATAGATAATTATTTTACAAAAAAATCATATATAAATATATATATAGAAATATGTATTTATGAATAAATAAAACATATTATTCTATGTGAAGAACATCGGATGTGAAATATTCATATTTCATGTCGGGGAAGTACACAAAATGTGATTGGGATTGCGCAACTTTACGTGCTTAATTGAAGTCTATGGGATAATATGTTAATGTGGTTGCGATATTGTAATTGCGTCTTTTTTCGCTCGTCGGGTTAGCTCGTGAGTGAAAACGTTTTAGTTTTTACTTGTAATACGCATGGAACACAACATTTCCTACAGAGCGCCACAGTTATGGAATGACCTCCCGCACACTTTCAAACCTTCCCCAAGCCTAATATCCTTTAAGAGATCCCTCTCTACATACATATCTCAAAACAGAATGCACCTGTCATGGTTGATGATATAGTTCCTACCTGTTCTATGTAAATGTTTGCATATATTGTGTATTATTATTGTTTTTTAATTTTATTGTATCCTATTGTATCAATGCAATGTTTTGTGGACCCAGAACATACCCTGGTAAAATATTTTATAAATAAATATAAATAAATAAAATTTGCAAAAAGGGGGGGGACGTGGCTACGCAACGTTCAGGATAGGTCGCACTTCATAAAGCTCCTTGAAACTTTTCCTGAAAATATACTTATTGTCAAGAAAATTAACCTCATGTTCGCCTAAGCGTGTGATATTTATTCACAATTTACCAGGGCAGATTTAGTACGACCTAATCTGCTTCTCTGGACTCAAGGAACTAATTAAGCCCGTAGGGACCATAGACTGAGGCCTGCACGTGGACTTCTAACACCCCCCCGATCAGCCGGGTTAGAGCGACGCTAATACTGCTGAATTTCTGAGGCATTAAAGTTACTGGTATAATGGAGGGGGCCTCTCTTACAGTGCTGCGAACACTCCTTACAAAGTTGGATGCAAAGAAAAAAGTAACTTTTACGATCTCCAGTACATTCTCAGAGATCCTTTGGGGATTGAATTTAAAGATACTCCCAAGATGGTGGAACATAGAGAAAATTCAGCACAACGCACGGACTCAAAAATGGCTTTGAGAACTCCCTACTTCAAGACAAGTACCGATCAACAGGGTCCATTGCCGGTCCACGAGGTGGAAGAAGAGCAGAATTTATCGCCACTAAAGAGCAACTATTATACTACTTTTAATGAGACAGAGCCTACCCTCGTTATGCCGCAGGAGAGACCTCATCAGGAATCCCCTCTACTTCACACGCTGGATGGTGCGGCCAGCCATCCGACAAGCACAATTAAAGTATGGAATCCTAAGAGACAGACCCGTGCTGATAAAGGAAGGTGGAGAGCAACCAGATATATATTTGATGCTTCTAGGTTGCAAAACATTACAAGATGTGGTACGCCTGGTGTCTTAAACCCGCTCCCCTGCGATACCTATAGACATACATATTTGTCATTGGGGTGGAGGTTTTTGAGCTTCACAATACATACCCCATCATGTCGCCATGACATACAAAGTGTGGATCAGCTTGCAGCGTCTGGAATTGGCTGAGCAGGATCTGCCATGGTGCTCATACTAGCTGAACGGTTGCTATTACGCTTATAGACATTCTTATCTGCTGCCTCAAGCTAAACTGTTTATCTTTATTTTCCAGAGTTGGTAATGTTGAACCGTTGTCTTACTTTTCTCCTATACTATGTTATTGTTCTTATATATTGCATACTCTCACATGGTTGCGCTGCTGCATGCTCTGGCAGGTACTCCTACAGTTGTGCCTGTTAGTATAACCTACTTAATTTTATGGAAATAATGCATTTAATGTTTTTTCAAGTCCCTTGGTGTAGTATTGTGCGCTACATTATCTCCCCTATACACTTTGTATTGACATGATCTCTTCATATGCCATTGATCCACACCAAGTTCTCGTAGAGATGGGTGTATTGTCACTGGCTGAACAGTTATCAAAATACTTGCAGCATTTACGCCAGAATTACACTTAGCGTATCCTATTAGTGCCACATTGCACTTTCTACTAACTTATTATACTCTATATTCCAGCGAGATTCGTCAATGCCTTATAGAAACTCACCCTATTTACTTCATCACCCTCAAAAAATAGCTAAAATTGCAGTCTTTGACTTGTAAACAGGTTACTCCTCAGCAAAACCAAGAGTGTTAACCAAAAGGGAGTACATTGTTAGATATATACCCCACTAGGGATCCTGCATTAATTTCATTATATGCCTCTAGGTCTCAACATATACATATTTAATCTCTTATTTATGTATATCTTATCATATGACCTGAGAATGGCCACCTATGGGACTATTATAGCCGCTCTAGTCACATAACCACAGGCTAGTACTCACCCCAATAAGTTATGGTTATTGTAAAATGAATGACCCAGAAGATCATGCTAGGCTGCTTCCTCTACCACTCATTAATCTTAACATAGTCAACTGATGCGTTATTTGTAATTGTGCTTATAATTGTATGCCATTTATAACGGGGGAGAGGAGGGAGAGTTGTGCGCCCTATTTGGATATTGCAATAATTCATGCTAGGGCTCATAACTGCTCTATCCCCTAAAAGTGTATCTCTTTTACTTTTATATCCCCTTATGCCTTTGACTAGTACTGATCCTATATTTTATTTGTCATTATTATATCTTAAGGACCAAGTGTGACCACATATGTGATTATCATATGTGCTCTGACTACACAATTATATGACTCATAGGGGGTTAGCCTATTAGCCATCCCAATAAGATATGCCCATTCTGAAATGGATGTCCCAGAATGGTATGCAAATTTGATTTCTTTATCTCTTATTGATGTTAGTATACTTTATTAATACATTTTGGGTTATTGTGTTTAAAAATGTGGGTCTTTTAATATTAGACAGCAGAGAGAATGATGTACCCTACTGGGGACTCTGTAATAATACTTTTATATGTTTCTAGATCTCATCCTGTCGACAATATCTCATATAAAGGCCTATACAACCTCTATTCTTTAAAACGCCTCTCCCTTAATATCACACTCCCTATTTATCTTCAGCAAGTATTGTATTGATAATCTGTTTATTTATCTTTTTGGTTCACTTAGATATTACTTTATCTTCCATTTATCTTTTATTAACTTAAGCTGTGCATACCCACTGACAATTAACTTATAACCCCCTGGTGTGATTGGACACTTTGGGGTCGTTGCTATGGCTAATATAACTTATCAACATACCCTATTTCAAAAGTTCCACAAGAGACCGGCTAATTAGTCATCTGTAAAAGTTATTATCTATATAAACCTGAGGTTTCAGAAGCTTATTCTGCGCCATGTATTTCTACTCTTATTTGTTATATCACTTACTTGCCATGGTATTGTGTTCTTTGAAGAATGTGCCATTTATTCCTGTATGTATAAATTTATGCAAAACCTCAATAAAAAATTATTCTTAAAAAATTTTGCAAAAAGCCGAAGTCGAGTGCAGTTAGAGTGCGAGCGAGAGCGATAAATAGTGCTCCACTTACAATACATTCCTTTGTTTGTAACGTTTGCATTGTTTTGCAATCTATTTAGTATGTTTATCTTATCTCTTTTATTACGGAAACATATATATGAGCTCCTGCACTAATCAAGCAATAAATTGTGTAAGAAAGATAAATCAACTACAGTCTTTCCGAGGAAATGGAAAATCATCACTAACAGGGGAAGCGGTTAGAATAAATTATAAAAGTTTTTTTTTTTTAACTATACACAAACATTTTATTGGTACTTAATTTTTGGCTTAGAGTCTATGTAATAATTTTTATGGTGCTTTGTTAATTCCTATGTGATAAATACACAAAAAACATATCATATATATATATATATATATATATATATATATATATATATATAAAAAAAAAGAAACACTTGAATCTGCAGTTATTTTTCTCAATTTATAATTATTGAGGTCATTATGGTTACCATACCTTATCCAAGGAAAAATATGACTCATAAAATGTGAATATTTTCTTGGCTTCTGCTAATTTGGAATATCTTGAAAACTTACATATTTTTGGTTCATAAGCACTGAGTGAAATTCACAGTATGGCTTTGTTCCTCTGAGCAGCATGTTTTTAAGGGAAACAAAGTTCATTTTTATGTGTAGTTACAGAGAGCACTTTCAGATGTTGAGGCCTAAATGCTTCTTACGCAACTGAAACCTCAGTGCAGAGATTCAAACAGAGCCACACTCAATCACTGTGACACGGATCCCAGTTTATAAAAATAAGCTTATTGCAACATAGGCCTTCAATCTCATTTCAAAGAAATTCTTATTCCTAGAAATGTGCTGGATATTTTTTACCTATAAATGACCACTTCATATTCATTTCTGTATGTGCATTGGTTTTTACTGGCTCCTGCAGCACTTAAACAGACCAGCTTTGTTCTCCAGAGCCATTTAAAATCTGACAGCTCTCTATTCGATGAGATTCTTTTACCTAACAAATCTGTTTATCATATACACTGTTAATTATGTTAACTATACATATATATATATATATATATATATATATATAATATATATATATATATATATATATATATATATATATGCACGCTAAGATATTTTAGCAAAAATCTGTGCATATGGTTTGAAATGCTTGTAATTCTAAGGACCATTTACTTTGATGAATGAAGGTCTTAGGTTACAACATTTTTCACATTCCAGGCACATGATCACATGGAATTTAGATCAGGTTTCTTTGAACCTATAGTTAATGAATGTTATAAATGTTTTTGGCCCACTCAAGTGTTTATAAATAACCACAAATTCAATTATTTTGAAAATGAATAAGTATTTTGACTTAATTGTAATATTATTTAGTGAAACTGGTCGTTATTCAGACATAGCCAAAAAAATTTTTTTTTAGTGATTTAAAGGGACATTGTATTGTAAATATTTCTATTCCATTGAAAATATGTCTTTCTTTAGGGCTAGAATACAAGTGGTGTGGTATTTAGCACTCCCACTCAAGCATACACTTTGCTAGAAGTAATCTTTTTGTGCACACCGGTTAGCGTGCATTTTACAAGTTTAAAGGAAACATTTTGTGCCCCATAGACGTCAATGGAGAGAGTAGAAGAAAAAAACACTTATTGCTCACGCGCTAACCTGACAGGAGTTATTAATATTTTACATTAAAATGTACTTTATAAACAGGAATATGTTATTTGTATTACTATATATATTTGTATATACCTATATATATATATATATATATATATATATATATATATACAGTATCTCACAAAACTGAGTACACCCCCTCACATTTTTGTAAATATTTTATTATATCTTTTCATGTAAAAACACTGAAGAAATGACACTTTGCTACAATGTAAAGTAGTGAGTGTACAACCTGTATAAGAGTGTAAATTTTCTCTTCATCTGCTGCACCTCTCTGCCAATCCCTTCACTGGCTTCCTCTTGCCTCTAGGATCAAACACAAAATTCTCATTCTGACATACAAAGCCCTCAACTGCACTGCTCCCCCCTATATCTCAGACCTTGTCTCCAGATACTCTCCCTCCCGTCCCCTTCGCTCTTCTCACAAGCTCCTACTCTCCTCCTCTCTTGTCAACTCATCACACTCCTGTTTACAGGACTTCTCCAGACTGGCTCCCATCTTGTGGAACTCTCTGCCTCGCCCCACAAGACTCTATTCTAGTTTTAAAAGCTTCAAGTGCTCCCTGTTCAGGGATGCATATAACCTACGCTAACCTTTCTTTATACCAGTTCCTCTCCTCCATTGCTATCCCCTGAACCCCCTTAGCATGTAAGCTTAAGAGTCCAGCTGTTTGTAGATCACCTTCTTAAGAGCTGACTACAACAGTGCAACTCTTAGTAGGACCCTCTACCCATTTGATCCCTATAATTGTTTTGTTGTACTCCACATTTGTTTATGGCGCTGCGGAATCTGTTGGTGCTCTACAAATAACCGATAATAATAAAATTTGCTATCCCCTCAAAATAACTCAACACACAGCCATTAATGTCTAAACTGTTGGCAACAAAAGTGAGTACACCCCTAAATGGAAATGTCCAAATTGGGCCCAATGAGCCATTTTCCCTCCCCGGTGTCATGTGACTCGTTAGTGTTACAAGGTCTCAGGTGTGAATGGGGAGCAGGTGTGTGAAATTTGGTGTAATCGCTCTCACACTCTGTCATACTGGTCACTGGAAGTTCAACATGGCACCTCATGGCAAAGAACTATCTGAGGATCTGAAAAAAAGAATTGTAACTCTACATAAAGATGGCCTAGGCTATAGGAAAATTGCCAAGACCCTGAAACTGAGCTGCAGCACGGTGGGCAAGACCATACAGCGGTTTCACAGGACAGGTTCCACTCAGAACAAGCCTCGCCATAGTTGACCAAAGAAGTTGCATGAATGTGCACAGCGTCATATCCAGAGGTTGTCTTTGGGAAATAGACGTATGAGTGATGCCAGCATTGCTGCAGAGGTTGAAGGGATGGGAGGTCAGTCTGTCAGTGCTCAGACAATATGCCGCATCAAATTGGTGTGCATGGCTGTCATCCCAGAAGGAAGCTTCTTCTAAAGATGATGCACAAGAAAGCCTGCAAACAGCTTGCTGAAGACAAGTTGACTGGATTACTGGAACCATGTCCTGTGGTCCGATGAGACCAGGATAAACTTATTTGGTTCAGATGGTGTCAAGCGTGTGTGGCGGCAACCAGGTGAGGAGTACAAAGACAAGTGTGTCTTGCCTACAGTCAAGCATGGTGGTGGGAGTGTCATGGTCTGGGCCTGCATGAGTGCTGCCGGCACTGGGGAGCTACATTTCATTGAGTGAACCATGAATGCCAACATGTACTGAAGCAGAGCATGATCCCCTCCCTTCAGAGACTGGGCCGCAGGGCAGTATTCCAACATGATAATGACATCAAACACACCTTCAAGACGACCACTGCCTTGCTAAAGAAGCTGAGGGTAAAGGTGATGGACTGGCCAAGCATGTCTCCAGACCTAAACCCTATTAAGCATCTGTGGGGCATCCTCAAATGGAAGGTGGGGTAGCGCAAGGTCTCTAACATCCACCAGCTCAGTGATGTCGTCATGCAGGAGTGGAAGAAGACTCCAGTGGCAACCTGTGAAGCTCTGGCGCGGACCTGGTTTCCTATCACAGGTACATAGACGACATCCTCATGATATGGAAGGGTTCCAAGGAGGACTTGGAATACACTCTAAATGTCATGAATAAGAACATTCACAATTTAAAATTCACCTACGAGATCAGTGACACTGAGATCACATTTCTGTACCTAAGAATAACAGTTGAGAATGGGGAACTTAAGACCTCCACATATTTCAAACCTGTAGATTGCAACAACTACATCCACAGTGAAAGTTGTCATCACTCCAGATGGAAGGGGAATATACCTAAGGGGCAGCTACTGCGATTGAAAAAGAACTGCTCAGATCACAACCTATGGGAGACCCAGGCGGAAGAACTAAAGACACGCTTCCTGGAGAGAGGATATGATGAAGAAAAACTTAACAAAGACATAGAGGAGGTCAGAAGTAGAGACCGCAAGGAGCTTCTCAAATATAGAGATAAGAAGATTGGAACAAATAGCAACATCAACTCCATAGATGTCGCATTTATAACGCAGTACAGCGAAAATAGACGTACCATTGAAAAAATAATGGAGAAGCACTGGCACCTATTGAAGAATGACGATATCATAGGAGAAACGTTGATCAGTAGACCCAGATTCATCTACAGGAAATCGGACAATCTTAAAAACATTCTATCTCCGAGCATTCCACGTCTGAGAGCGACCCAAGTGAAAGATGTATTAGGGAGACATATTAAAGGATTCTTCCCGTGCCCTAGTTGCAACGCGTGTAAAAGAGGTCTGAAAATTAAGAACTTCCTCTCCCACAACTCCAACACCAAATATGAGATAAAGAACTTGATAAGATGCAGCAACAAGGGCGTAATTTATGTAGTTCAGTGCAGTTGTGGCCTTCAATATGTTGGTCAGACTTCGAGGTGTTTGAAAGACAGAATACGGGAACATCTGTTACAGATTGAACATGGTAACACTGACACTGCCCTGTATAGACATTTTGCTATCCAACATAAAGGGAACATCAAGGATCTCAGATTCTATGGAATCCAAATAATAAAACCTAATTGGAGGGGAGGCAATTATGAAAAGAAGCTTCTGATTGCAGAATCAAGATGGATTTTTGATTTGGACTGTCTTTACCCGAAAGGTTTAAACAACAAGGAAGATCTCTCCCATCTACTGAGTCTGAAGCAATGACACATCTATGGTGTCAAGGACACCTCTCCAAGACCTTTATGTGTACACATATAAGTAATACATCTATTAGAGGAAGTAATTAATATAAGTATGCAGATTACCAGTTCCAAGAGTTTCACCTCAAATGGAAAGACCTACACATCTCGAAGACCTGCAAACCAAGAAAATCGGATTAAGCTCTCCAACAAGATCTCCTTTATACTATCTTCAAATGCTTCTATCATATAAATTATTATATAGGTGATCCGAATAAGGACCTATAGAATCATAGGTTGCAAAGCTAAAAGATTCCTTAGCTGTTGCCAGCACTAACAACACACCAGTCCCCACGAAAAATAAGGACAATCAATATACCTCTTAGAAGCCTTGCTATATCTGACTATATATCTGACATATGTAATTGACTTCAGACCTAATCTGAAGCGTACCCACATAGACTTACATGTTTAGGAGACAACCAACTTAGGATCTGAACCACACTTATATATACGTAGTTGCATAAGTAACAATCCGATTAGGACAGATATCATTTTTAAGGGGCATGGAGCTACAGTACAGTCTTAAGGGGCAAGAAGCTATAGTACAGTTTAAAGAAATATGTTGACACCAAGAATATGACCAAACAAAGAAATTATCAAACTTAGAGGCGAGTATATGAGGCTAAAAGTGGATCTATAGATTTGTATAATACGAAATCTATGTAGACCGTGACCACAAAAATACCACACAGTTATCTGTACAAATATAAACATCACACAGTTATCTGTACAAATACATGATCGGGTTGATCTCCCATACATAATACTACAACTTGCAATCATATCCTCCACTTTCATTTTATTAGAAGATTTAGTTATATTCGATATTTCCATTCTAATATGGGATACATCTACTCTTTAGTTTAATATAATCGTTATGTTGTATACTGTAATATTGTTTCTATGATGTATGAACACAGGGTGAACTCTCAGTTTAATGTATTCTGTATGCCGTATACTGTAATAATGTATTTATGTTGTATAAGTACAGGGAGAATTTTACCATCTTTGTAGGGACATCAATCCCGTATAATTAACTAAATACCCCAAAACAATATGTTAGATTTTTCCATGTTGAGGTTTTAATCAGCCACACACGTATTTAAAGTGTATTGATCAACATTCTAACCAATCATCTATTCGAAATCCAAATCCAAGTATAACCCGGAGGGTAAACAATAGCCAAGCTTCCGTGACCACACCGGAAGTTCACATTTTTCTAGACTTCCGGCTTTACGGAACGTAACATCCGGTAAAGTCTATCCGTCTACAGGTAGTATAATTGACTTCCGGTCTTAGGGGGCATTTGATACCAAAATACGGAGACGTTGAAAAGCCTAAATTCAACAGGTAAAACAAGCCATATAGAATCAACAAATGGGACTATACCCCCAAAAGCCTATAAGAACTAATAATTCCTTGCTAGAATGAGGGATTGGGAAATTGAAACTTGGACCACAATAACATCCGGTCCAATAGCTAAATACATCCGGGTCACCATTTCCGGTATGGCAATTTTTTGGCGCAAAATTTTGGCGCAATTAAAGAGGAATATGATTGGTTAGATAAGGGTTTAAAGGCTCTTGCTCACCGAAACCATATGATAGTCTTGAGAAAGGCCTCTTTTGTGGGCCGAAACGCGTTGACAAGTATATGGTGAGCATTATTCCTTTTAACTATTGAATATTTTAACAGTATCACACTATGTTGTTATCCTTTATTTACAGGTTTTGAGGACTTCCCAGACTCTTCTTTTTATTATTATTTTTGTTTTTATTCCTATTTTTTATAAGTTGTAATTTTTATCTTCACATTACCCTCGTTGATAGGGTCACAAACGAAGGGACATTTGAAATCACCGAATTACATCCAGGATTATTAAGTTTTATATGGTTTTTCAGTGATCACTTTTACTAGTTTTGTGCACACACTAGTTGTTCACTTTTTTTTTCATTTTTTTCATTTTTTACATCTTTCACCATTTTGAATAATTTTAAAATTTTTGATTGAATAACATTTTGTGGATTTAACATTTTGTGGATATAACGTTTTTCACTAATTTGGACAATCTCTCACTTGTTTGGATTGTTATCATTTGGAGATCATGTTTTTTGAACTACCACCATTTTATATTATGTTGCTTTGCATGTGATTTTATCTAGGTTGTTCTATAACCAAATATTATTGCTATAACTTGCATTAATCTCCAGCTCGTTTGTACCACTACATGGGCTAGCGTTTTTATGTTATAATTATAGCAGGTCAATCTGTTAGAGATCATCTGACAGCGTACTCACGTTCCCACTGTCATCCTCATCTGTACATGTGAGGCTCATGTTTAGAGTTATTTTATTTTTTAATAGTGGGAATTGTTTTTAGGTAACACTAATTCTACTTTTAATGTTTATATGGATCCATATTTATCTATGTAATCAGTATTAAACTTTGTGTTATTTTTATATAGACTATTTGAGAATCTTTTCTGTGCTATACATACATAATTTGTATTTATTCTAACTCTGCCCACTATTCAGTTAGTGCTACCATCACCTCTGTATTAAAGTTCAGGGATATATGTGCTTAGAATTCCAGCATTTATCTGTGCTATACACTTTACAATCTCATTTACGCATATGATAGGACCATCACCATCTCTGTGGTCCACCAAGAGTATTTTATCCTACTTGTGATCTAACAATACACTTATTTTCTCTACCCCCTGGACCTCGCCTAACTTTTTAGCTCTGGTGAACTCCATGCCCAAGAGGAGTTAAGGCAGTGCAGGAAAATAATGGTGGCCACACAAAATATTGACACTTTGGGCCAATTTGGACATTTCCACTTACGGTGTACTCACTTTTGTTGCCAACGGTTTAGACATTAATGGCTGTGTGTTGAGTTATTTTCAGGGGACAGCAAATTTACATTGTTATACAGGCTGTATACTCACTAATTTACATTGTAACAAAGTGTAATTTCTTTAGTGTTGTCACATCAAAAGATATAATAAAATATTTACAAAAATGTGAGGGGTGTACTCATTAACATTATGATATATATATATATTTAATAGCAAAAACGGATATATATTTTTTCCATGTGAAGAACAAAGGAATGTAAAATATGCATAACACGCTTTGGGTCATGTTAGCGCACATGAAAAATTAGTTATCTTAGGCTCATTATTAAAAAATGTAATATAAAATATTAAAAAATATTAATAATAATTACTAAAAAATATTATAGATACTGTAATATACATAAACATTCTATGGATTATTTAGAATTTTTTTACAGTATCTCAAAAAATTGTTTTAGATGATGATCTATAATATACATTCATATAAATGTCCTTGGTTTTATTTTTATAACATTTTGAAAATAAGCTCCTTTCCATGTTCCTGTTAAAAACAATAATTCTAAACAACGGACTATGCATCCCGGAGTAGGAAAATATATATTAAAAAAAAATGTCTATATAATTAATAAAGTAGCACACACAAACAAGAATAAAGATAATAGCAAAGCACTGTCAGTCGTGTTTCATGCCTTGTAAGCACTTAAAGGGACAGTCTAGTCAAAATTAAACTTACATGATTCAGATAGGGCATGCAATTCTAAATAACTTTCCAATTGACTTTTATAATTAAATTTGCTTTGTTCCCTTGGTGTATTTTTGAAAAGCTAAGCCTAGGTAGGCTCAAACTGATTTCTAAACTATTGAAAATCGGCTCTTAGCTCAGAGCATTTTGAAAAATTTTCACACTTAGACAGTACTAGTTTATCTGTGTCATATAGATAGCATTGTGCTCACTCCCATGGAGTTATTTAGGAGTCTCCACTGATTGGCTAAATTGCATGTCTGTTAAAAGCACTGAGATAAGGGGGCAGTCTGCAGAGGCTTAGATACAAGGTAATTACAGAGGTAAAACATATATTAATATAAAAGTGCTGGTTATGCAAAACTGGGGAATGGATAATAAAGTGATTATCTATCTTTTTAAACAATAAAAATTCTGGTGTAGACTGTCCCTTTAATCATTGAAAGATACACAGCCCTTTAGAACAGTGCCTGCAGCCAATCAAATCCTAATAGAGTAGTAAGCCACATTCATCGTTTTTGGGTTCTGCATGTGCATCACCACCAACATCACCATCTTTGACAGTGCTGGATCACGTGTAACATAATTATGGAATTGTGCATGCAGGTGTGTGTCTGAAAGAATCTGAAGATTTGATATAAGATATTCTAGATTTTAAGATAAAAATATACACTTCATTGTATGGCATTAAGTACATTTTGGGTGTTATAATAAAAATATTTTTAATTTTGTTTTTATGTGTTATATTTTGATTGATTGGGGATTTTTGATGGGATTGTGTGTTGTGAGAAGTCATGGAGGGTGTTAAATGGAAGGTCTTCATCCTGTGGCTTGTCGCAGCGCTTTGTGTTGACTGTCCCTCTAAGGCATGTTATATAAATATTAACTATTAAATATTAAAAATATTTTATTGTAACTCTTCTATTTTGTTTTTAATGACTATCATTTGTTTGTTGTACTGTATTTAAACCTACAAAGAGGAGAGCAACCAATGTTGCTCAAAGCAAAGTTCAGAACAAAATACTATAGTATGCTGTGAGAGAGACTGTCACCTTCGCGACATGTAATGTTAAATGGGATAATGCAGACTGATACCAAAACCAGAGGGAATGCAGCTAATCCACTTGCATTTGAGCTCAGGGTAGAAGGCAGGCTATTGATGCGACTTTTTTTATATATATAATAAGGTATTATATTTTATTCCTTATTCTTTAGAAAGACCTGTAAAATAGGCCGTGCAAACAAAATACCTTGAAAACAGTCACTGTTAGACATATGTATCATAAACTTTATGTTCCAGCCGTGAGATGTGTTCACATTCGCCACCTACATTTATCACACTTACAGGAGTAGGATGATTAAACAGTTAATGATGTTGATATTATATGCCTGTCAGCTCGATATCCATAGCGTTAATCAGGCTCAAGTTTATACACTATTCCTCATCTCCATAGCGAAAAACGCAGGGTCATAACATGTAACATGTGAATGATCTGTAGCAGATATAAATAGGCAATACTCACAGCGCTGGATCTCAGTATCTCTTGCGGTCATTCAATGCCTAATTATCAGTGCCGGCTTCTATAATCCTCCAGTGCCTGGGTTCTGTTGTGGAGCAAGTGAAGCAATCCCGGGTGTGAATAGCTGATGACGAGCTTCCGTCCCAAGTAACACTACTCCGCCTCTCTCTTTAACGCACACATTCCCCTGTCAGCTGGGATCATCCGGGGATCCGTGTCGGCTGGTATATGCTGGCGGAAGTGGAGTCCCTGTACTCCACAGTAGAAATATAACAAAAAAGTATCCAAAGCATGTACCGATAGGAAAAGAAAAAAGTCCCTTGATATCCAACTTGTAGATTAAAAAAACAGCAAGCCTTTATTTAAACTTTTCAGCAGGATAAAACATGGTCATATAAAAACTCTCAGCAGAGAGACAAGGTGAAAATGTCTGACCGGTTTCGGCCCTGTGTGGCCGTAGTCATAGTCTATGACTACGGCCACACAGGGCCGAAACCGGTCAGACATTTTCACCTTGTCTCTCTGCTGAGAGTTTTTATATGACCATGTTTTATCCTGCTGAAAAGTTTAAATAAAGGCTTGCTGTTTTTTTAATCTACAAGTTGGATATCAAGGGACTTTTTTCTTTTCCTATCGGTACATGCTTTGGATACTTTTTTGTTATGTATTTAAACCTCAATAAAAAACTATTTAAAAAAAAATTAAAAATATTAATAATTATTATTAAAGGGACACTGAACCCAAATTTGTTCTTTTGTGATTCAGATAGAGCATGCCATTTTAAGCAACTTTCTAATTTACTCCTATTATCAAATGTTCTTAATTCTCTTGGTATCTTTATTTGAAAAGCAAGAATGTAAGTTTAGATGCAGACCCATTTTTGGTGAACAACCTGGGTTGTTCTTGCTGATTGGTGGATAAATTCACCCACCAATAAACAACTGCTGTCCAGGGTTCTGCACCAAAAATTGGCTGTCTCCTTAGCTTAGATGCCTTCTTTTTCAAATTAACGGCTAGATTTAGAGTTTTGCCGGTAAAGACCCGCGTAGCTAACGCAGCTTTTTTTCCCAACGCACCCTTAAGACAACGCTGGTATTTAGAGTTGTCTGAGTGGCTGCATTAGGCTCCAAAAAGGGTGCGTTGAGCCGAATTTACCGCCACTTCAACCCTCAATACCAGCGTTGCTTACGGTAGTGGTAAGCTGGCCCATAGGAAAAAATTGGGCAGTTTGGGATGAAAAAAAACCTAACACCTGCAAAAAAGCAGCTTTAAGCTCCCAACGCAGCCCCATTGTTTCCTATGGGGAAACAGTTTCTAAGTCTGCACCTAACACCCTAACATGAACCCCGAGTCTAAACACCCCTAACCTTACACTTATTAACCCCTAATCTGCCACCCCCGCTTTCGCTGACACTTGTATTATATTATTAACCCCTATTCTGCCGCTCCGGACACCGCCGCAACCTACATTATACCTATGTACCCCTAATCTGCTGCCCCTAACATCGCCAACCTCTATATTATATTTATTAACCCCTAATCTGCCCCCCCCCAACGTTGCCGCGACCTAACTACACTTATTAACCCCTAATCTGCCGACCGGACCTCACCGCTACTCTAATAAAGTTATTAACCCCTAAACCGCCACACTATCGCCTCGCAAACCCTATAATAAATAGTATTAACCCCTAATCTGCCCCCCCAATGTCGCCGCCACCTAACTTCATGTATTAACCCCAAATCTGCCGACCGGACCTCGCCGCTACTCTAATAAATGTATTAACCCCTAAAGCTAAGTCTAACCCTAACCCTAACACCCCCCTAAATTAAATATAATTTTAATCTAACAAAATAAATTAAATCTTATTAACTAAATACTTACCTGTAAAATAAACCCTAATATAGCTACAATATAACGAATAATTATATTGTAGCTATTTTAGGATTTATATTTATTTTACAGGCAACTTTGTATTTATTTTAACTAGGTACAATAGCTATTAAATAGTTATTAACAATTTAATAGCTACCTAGTTAAAATAATTACAAAATTACCTGTAAAATAAATCCTAACCTAAGTTACAATTAAATCTAACACTACACTATCAATAAATTGATTAAATAAATTACCTACAATTACATACAATTAAATAAACTAAACTAAATTACAAAAGAAAACAAACACTAAATTACAAAAAATAAAAAAAGATTACAAGAATATTAGTCTAATTACACCTACTCTAAGCCCCCTAATAAAATAAAAAGAGCTGGTTACTTTTTAATTTAGAATAGGGTAGGGACCTTTATTATTTTGGGGGGCTTTTTTATTTTATTAGGGGGCTTAGAGTAGGTGTAATTAGCCTAATATTCTTGTAATCGTTTTTTATTTTTTGTAATTTAGTGTTTGTTTTTTTAATTTAGTTTAGTTTATTTAATTGTATGTAATTGTAGGTAATTTATTTAATTAATTTATTGATAGTGTAGTGTTAGATTTAATTGTAACTTAGGTTAGGATTTATTTTACAGGTAATTTGTAATTATTTAACTAGGTAGCTATTAAATATTTAAAGGGATACTAAACCCAATTTTTTTATTTCATGATTCAGATAGAGCATGAGATTTTAAGCACCTTTCTAATTTACTCCTATTATCAATTTTTCTTTGTTCTCATGCTATCTTGATTTGAAAAAGCAGTACTGTAAGCTTTAGAGCCAGACCATTTTTTGTTCAGCACATGGGTAGCACTTGCTGATTTGTGGCTAAATGTAGCAACCCAATCAGCAGCTCTACCAAGGTGCTGAACTAAAAAATGGGCCGGCTCCTAACCTTTTATTACTGCTTTTTCAAATCAAGATAACATGAGAACAAATAAAAATTGATAATAGGAGTAAATTAGAAAGTTGCTTAAAATGGCATGCTCTATCTGAATCATGAAAGAAAAAATAAGGGGTTAGTATCCCTTTAATAACTATTTAATAACTATTGTACCTAGTTAAAATAAATACAACGTTGCCTGTAAAATAAATATAAATCCTAAAATAGCTACAATATAATTATTCGTTATATTGTAGCTATATTAGGGTTTATTTTACAGGTATTTAGTTTTAAATAGGAAGACTTTAGTTAATAAGATTTAATTTATTTCGTTAGATTAAAATTATATTTAATTTAGGGGGGTGTTAGGGTTAGACTTAGCTTTAGGGGTTAATACATTTATTAGAGTAGCGGCGAGGTCCGGTCGGCAGATTAGGGGTTAATACTTGAAGTTAGGTGGCGGCGACATTGGGGGGGCAGATTAGGGGTTAATACTATTTATTATAGGGTTTGTGAGGCAGGAGTGCGGCAGTTTCGGGGTTAATAACTTTATTAGAGTAGCGGCGAGGTCCGGTCGGCAGATTAGGGGTTAATACGTGTAGTTAGGTGGCGGAAACGTTGGGGGGGGCAGATTAGGGGTTAATAAATATTATGTAGGTGTCGGCGATGTTAGGGGCAGCAGATTAGGGGTTCATAGGGATAATATAGGTGGCGGCGGTGTGCAGTCGGCAGATTAGGGGTTAAAATTATTTATTATAGTGATGTGGGGGGACATCGGTTTAGGGGTACATAGGTAGTTTATGGATGTTAGTGTACTTTAGAGTACTGTAGTTAAGAGCTTTATAAACCGGCGTTAGCCCATAAAGCTCTTAACTACTGACTTTTTTTGGCGGTAGGAGTCTTGTCGGTAGAGGCTCTACCGCTCACTTCAGCCAAGACTCTAAATACCGGCGTTAGGAAGATCCCATTGAAAAGATAGGATACACAATTGGCGTAAGGGGATCTGCTGTATGGAAAAGTCGCGGCTTAAAAGTGAGCGTTAGACCCTTTCCTGCCTGACTCTAAATACCAGCGGGCGGCCAAAAGCAGCGTTAGGACCCCTTTATGCTGCTTTTGACGGCTAACGCAGAACTCTAAATCTAGGCGAATGATAGCAAGAGAACAAAGAAAAATTGATAATAGGAGTAAATTAGAAAGTTGCTTAAATTGCATGCTCTATCTGAATCACGAAAGAAAAACATTGTGTTCAGTGTTATTTACATTAATTATTATAAAAAAAGTTGGGACAGTCGACTGTTTACCACTGTGTAACATCACCTTTTCTTTTAAAGGGACAGTCAAGTCCAAAAAAAACTTTCATGATTTAAAAATAGGGCATGTAATTTTAAAAAAACTTTCCAATTTACTTTTATCACCAATTTTGCTTGTTCACTTGGTATTCTTGTTAGTTGAAAGCTAAACCTAGGAGTTTCATATGTTAATTTCTTAGACCTTGAAGGCAGCCTCTAATATAAATGCATTTTGACAGTTTTTCACCACTAGAGGGCGTTAATTTAAAGAGGAGTGAGCACTAATTGGCTAAAATGCAAGTTTGTCAAAAGAACTGAAATAAGGGGTCAGTCTGCAGAGGCTTAGATACAAGGTAATTACACAGGTAAAACGTGTATTATTATAACTGTGTTGGTTTTGCAAAACTGGGGAATGGGTAATTAAGAGATTATCTATCTTTTAAAACAACAAAAATTCTGGTGTTGACTGTCCCTTTAATAACACTTATTAAGCGTTTGGGCACTGAAGACACCAGTTGGTTAAGTTTAGGAGGCAGAATTTTCCCCATTCATTCATTATGCATGTCTTCAGCTGCAAAACTGTACGGGACCTTTATTGCCTTATTTTGCGCTTCATAATGCACCACACATTCTCAATTTGAGACAGGTCAGGACTGCAGGCAGAACATGCTAGAAACCGCACACTCTGCATATGCAACCATGCGCTTGTAATCCGGGAAGAATGTGGTTTGGTGTTATCTTGCTGGAAAATGCAGGGATGTCCCTGGAAAAGACAGCATATGTTGCTCCAAAATGTATACATATCTCATATCTTTCTGCATTAATGGTGCCCTCACATTTGTGCAAGTTACCCACATCGTCTGTTTTTTTCCAAAAAATATTTAAAATGTTAACTCGTCGGACCACAAAACACGATTCCACTGTGCTACTGTCCACCTTAGATGAAACCGAGTCAGCGGCACTTCTGGACAGTGTTGATGTATGGCTTCTGCTTTGAATAGTAAAGCCTTAACTTGCATCTGTGGATGCAGCGGCGAATGGTATTAACTGACAAAGGTTTACCAAAGTATTCCTAAGCCCTTGTCAGGATATCCATTTCAGACTCATGACGGTTTTTGAGACAGTGACATCTGTCTGAGGGATTGAAGATCACGCCCATTCAGAAGTGGTTTTCAGCCTTAACCTTTACGCACTGAGATTTGACCAGATTCCTTGAATATTTTAAAGTGACAGTCTACACTAGAATTTTTATTGTTTAAAAAGATAGATAATCCCTTTATTACCCATTCCCCAGTTTTGCATAACCAACACGGTTATATTAATATACTTTTAACCTCTGTGATTGCCTTTTATCTAAGCCTCTGCAGACTGCCCCCTTATTTCAGTTCTTTTGATAGACTTGCATTTTAGCCAATCAGTGCTGACTCCTAGGTAGCTCCACAGGCGTGAGCACAATGTTATCTATATGACACACATGAATTAACGCCCTCTAGTTGTGAAAAAAAATCAAAATGCATTCAGATAACAGGCGGCCTTAAAGGGCTTAGAAATTAGTATATGAACCTCATTTGTTTAGCTTTAAACTAAGAATTCCAAGTGAACAAAGCCAAATTGATGATAAAAGTAAATTGGAAAGTTGTTTAAAATTACATGAAACAAAAGAAATCCGGTGCACTCAGGGGTAAGAAAAATTTGCTGAAAGTTGCTTTATTATTAAAATTTAAATGACAGATGCAGCATGAGGACAAGGGTCCAGAATGGGTGTAATTCTGACGCGTTTCGCGCCGTTACAGGTGCTTAGTCATACATTCCCTATCTGATTCATGAAAATTTATTTTTCATTAGCTGTCTCTTTAATTATATTGTGCACTGTAGAAGGTGAAATGACCAAAATCTTACCGATTTGTCTTTGGGGAATGTTATTCTCAAAGGGACCTATTTAAGAACGTGCGAGCGGACATGGTCCGATATTGCGGATCATGTCCGCTGCACCTCAATAAATGCCGACAGCATACACTCTCAGCATTTATCATTGCACCAGCAGTTCTGGTAAACTGCTGGTGCAATACTGCCCCCTGCTGATTCGCGGACAATCGGCCGCTAGCATTATGCGTATTGGATCAGGTTGATTTCCTGCAATGTCTGTCCGCCGCCTCAGAGTAGGCGGACAGGTTATGGAGCAGCAGTCTCGAACTTCCCTTGCTCTTGAAGGACTAGGCATTTTTTGGTGGCTCCTTATATACTATGATTGCATGATTGCCTCACCTGTTTCACATCACCTTCTTATTTCAACTTGTCACATCGCTATTAGTCCTAAATAACCCCTGTCCAGACTTTTTTGGAACTTGTTGCAGTCATTAGATTTGAAATGAGTGTTTATTTTTAAAAGTGCATTAAATTCATAAAGTAAAAGATTAAATAATGTGTTTTCAATATAATACAGGGTGAACTGAATCTCCAAATGACACTTTTTTTTTTTTTGGCATTTTCCATAATGTCCCAACTTTTTTGGAATTGGAGTTTTATATATATTTGATTATTATTATATTATTATAGAAATATGTATTTAAAATACAAAATTTACTGTGAGCAAAGAACATTGGAATGTGAAATATTAATAACACTTTTGGGTTAGCCTGCGATTAATAAGTGTTTATTCTTCTGTGCTCTTTATTAAAGTCTATGGGGAGAAAAGCAGGGTCACGATATCCAAGGTCCTTAAGAAAGTGTGCGTCGGGTTTCGCTTGTTCACAAAAGTATTAAATTCAACTTGTAAGACACACGCTAACCCGTTTTTTCCCTTGTGCTTAACCTGCAGAGTTACAAGAAGATTAGTTTAACGTCAAACCACAGTTCCATCCTAAACACACATTTTTTAAATTCCTGCAAGTCTTCACCTCATATTTACAATCACTTCAATGACATTTTTTGAAAACAAAATTGTGTTTTCAGTAATTTCTTAGGTATTTAAACAAAAGTTCTGGACTTGTTTCTACAATAAAATTGCTACTCCTGCAGCAATACAATTTTGCCCTGCTTTCCAATCTAATAGAAAAAAACAATGTATGCATCATGATAAAAATATACATAGCAGTACTCTATATAAGTCAGTATTAGTAAGATTATTTTCTTTTTCAAATATCTTTTTTACACACTACATACACATATATATAAACAAACAGCACATATACAAAGGTATATAAAACATATCTCAAACACTTTTCTTTTTTAACACAAAAAAAAATGTTGTGACATTAATTTCTGATCAGTGACATAGGAAGTGAGAAGGGTAGTGACAGACGGAGACAGAATTGGAGTGAAAGAAGCAGTGATAAAAGGCTTTAAGGATAGAGAAAAGGGAGTGACATTGGGAGAGAGAGGAGTGTCTCACGGGATAGTGTGAAAATTATTTCTGACAGGGGTCAGAGGATAGGCTGAGAAGAGAAAGGATGAGGGGAGAATGTGAGAAAGAGGGGAGAAAGTGATGTAATGCGGGAGTAGACAGGCAGTTTAGAAAATGGAGTTGTTCAGTGTGAGTGGGAGGAGAAAAAGTGGACCAGAAATGGTCTAGATGTGAGTACACAAAGATTTACTTATTTACCCAATTCTCAATGCACCAGGATATTTCCTCTTTCAGATTCACTGGACTAAAAACCAAGCCTTGGAACTGGTGAAGCTTGAGAGTGTGGTAATAATGAAGACACTGATACAATATATAAAAGTGTATACACTTAGGGCTAGATTTATCAAAGCCATTCTCCTAAAATTCCGTCCAAAATAGCGCATACAAACTGATCGCCATATTCAGCAAAGCACTCTGCGCCTATAATTGCGCAAATCTGAAAGAAACTTCTTCGCACTCCGCTTGCATCCGCCTAGGCGCACGGGCGCGCTCTCGAGTGCAACAATATACATTAGTAATAGGTGTTATTTAACAGCCCGGCCTAAAATATGCACAGTTTCTTATTTATCATTGCTTCTATTGCGTGTTGTATATTTGCCATACAGACTGAGGCGAACACCATTATAATACATGCTTTTACATCTTGTAATACAGTACTTTCTTCTTTTAACTAATTTTTCAAAGGCTCAGCGCCAAGAAGAGACTGTTATTGCCAGAAATTTGCGCTTCCACAGGCGCATATGGTACCAACAGTCTTATATATATATATATATATATATATATATATATATATATATATATATCAATATATTGATATATTTATTTTTGTGATCTTAAATTATCAACATATGGCAAAAACAGCACAGAAACATTATATAATATAAATATAAGCTAAATAGTTACCTAAAAAAACGCTTTTTAAATAATTAAAACATGGCGGAGTAAATATTTATAGGGATGTACTGTGATAAATAGGGAGTAAATGCTTTTTCTGACAGGCAAAATGTATCATTATTACACCCCAGCTCGCCTGCACAAAGTTACGTCTATTTTTTTGATGAATTCAGGTGCACATGTGCGCTTCTCCGGAGGCGAGCTGGGGCGCAGTTACAGGCGAAGCACATACAGAGTTCGCCTAGCCTTTCATAAATCTAGCCCTTAGCAGCAGTGAGATAGATGAAAGAAGGAATGTAAATTTAAGAGAATAAATAAGTTAAAAGAAAAGGTTTGAGAAAAAAAAAGTGGTAGACTAGGATAGGAAAGAGGAAAAGAGATGAAAAGGAGCGAGAAAGGCGAAATAGTGGGCTAAAACAGAGGTGAGATGTAATGAGAGGGTAAAGAGGAAATAATAGGAAAGGGGAGAGGGTGGAGACAGAAAATAGGTCACTTTGAGAAGAGGAGGGTAAAGAGAGAAAGACATGAGAAAGAGGTATAGCAAAAGGAGAAAGGGTAATAACAAGGAACAAAAAGAGGTAAAGAAAGGGAAAATGAAACAAAATGTAAATGGCTTAGAGAGAGGAAGAGAAAGATGGAGAAATGGGAGATGAGATAAACAAAAATGGTATGAGATTTCAAAATGTGGGGACAGAAAGGAAAAAAGAAACTCTATACACGCAAAATTCAATGCTGCTTTTTCTTTATCTACTCTTAGATTAGTCTTGTACCTATGAATCCATATAATTACAACAGCAGGGCAGTGTCTCTTCCTCCCTTATCCCTTATATCAGCTAGATTTTAGGAGCCAGACTTTTTTAGAATCCATGGAGGATTTTTTGTGAAACAATAAGTAAAATATCAGGATTTTCCCACTCAATAGATATGCGATTATATGTGTGTATACAAAGGTTTTTGGTGTAGAATGGTTAGATCATGGTACCCTGAACCATCATGTTTTTATAACTCATTCCTTGATTACATACGCCTGTTTGCTTCCAAAAAAATTACTGGTCTCTCTTCCCTAAAAACCACAACTCACCATGTTCAAAAGACCATCACTCACCTCTGTTACACACAATTGTGCTTTGTTCAAAAGACCATCACTCACCTCTTACAGACATCTGTGTTTTGTTCAAAAGACCGTAACTCACCTCTTACACACATCTGTCCTTTGTTCAAAAGATCATCACACACCTCTGTTACAAACAATTGTGCTTTGTTTAAAAGATAATCACTCACCTCTTTTACACACAACTGTGCTTTGTTCAAAAGACCATCACTCACGTCTTACACACATCTGTGCTTTGTTCAAAAGACCATCACTCACCTCTGTTACCCACAACTGTGCTTTTTTAAAAGACCATCACACACAGGGGTGTATTTTGGCCTAGGCAGACAAGGCACTTGCCTAGGGCAGCATATTGTGCTTTGTTTGATAGACCATCACTCACCTCTTACACACAGCTTTGCTTTGTTCAAAAGACCATCACTCACCTCTGTTACACTCATCTGTGCTTTGTTCAAAAGACCATTACACACAGGGGTATATTTTTACCTAGGCAAACAAGGCACTTGCCTAGGGCAGCAGATTGGAAGGAGGCAGCACATTTTTTGTGGCTATATTTATAAGAAGCTTAACGTTAATTTAGAAGTATTATACAGGTATATAAGGATAATTTTTGCCCAAGGAGCTTACATTCTAGGGGTATAATAAGAGTGTCCATGGAGTTTAGAGGTAACTCTTCACTTTTCATTTATTTGGCTATTGCCTTTATTTCTGCTGGCTTTCAGCACTTAGTATTTTGTTTGGGGCAGTATGGTTTCAAGAAATTTGTTTTTGTTTTATATATATATTGCAGCAATAGATAGATATGTGTGTGTATGTCTGTGTGTGTATGTCTGTGTATGTGTGCGCATGTGACTGTGTGTATGTGTATAACTTTGTGTGTGTGTATGTATCTGTATCCAATCGGCAGCTAGGAGGGGGTGTCAATCATCCGGATCGGGATGATTTCAGTCCGCCACCTACAACTCTGACGATCATTTCACTATTTGTTATAGCTTTAGTGAAACGATCGTCAGAGTTGTCAGCAGGTGAATTACAAGGAAGGTTCTGCACTACATGACAGCAGCATCTTGGACACTGTGGATTAAAAGTGTTTTACAATAGAGACTTTCACAAATTGCAGGTGTACAGAGCTGATGAGAGCTCTGTATCAAGTGAGTAGAAAATCTGCAAAGTAAAAGTGTGCAGAATTATACAAAATAAATTAGAAACTAAAGTTCTAACACACTTAGAAGAAATTTCACATTGATAGCATCTTTATTTCTATACTTAATCTTTATTTTCAACTTTGACCAATGTGGGACACAGCTTGTGATTGGTGGAGTTGTCTGACTGCGTCGTCCAATTGACTGTCTATCTGTGTCCTGTTTGGGAGCTGCAAGGCAATTTGTGGTACAAAATGCAATAAAGTAAATATAAGGCAGTGGAACATGCAAGGGGTTAAAGATGGACACAGTTTCACCTAAGGTGAAAAAGGTTACAGTGGCCTGGCAACAGAATCACATTCAGAATTCCTTCCAGCTTTTCTTCTTTCAATGTGCCCAGTCAGTCTGATTTTATTACTACTGTTAACAAAATATTGCTGTTTAATATTAAGATTAAATGGCTACAAAAGACCTTGCTGCATGAGACATGAAAGTATTTGGCTTGCAAAAGTGGCTGACCAGATAAAAAAAACATTAGAAGGAGACAATTGGGTATCAAGGATCCAAGTTTGACAATTTTTGTACTAGACATACACTGAAAAAAAGAACCTTTCTAGGACCTATAAAGTCCCCTTTGCCTTTAATTATATTGAGAACTTAAGATGTTTTGTCTTTTGCTGCATCAACTAACTTAAGAGCTATCAAATGTCTTTAAATTGTTGGAATAAAATACATTTTTGGCATCACTGTCAGAAAAGACAATGTGATGAGGTATACACTAGGAGTTTTAATTCCATATTTACGCAGTTGCTATGGCTTCAAATACAGCTGTCAAACAAGTAATTGTTGAGTGAATTTCTTAACCTTGTGCCCGTGAGTGATAACTTGGATCAAAAAAACAAAAAACAAAGAAACCTGTCCAGAAACTATGCTCAACATTTGACTTTCATTCCATATCTTCTCTTTCATGTCAGCGCTGTGCCTTACAAAGGATTACAATGTACTGGTGGCCTCTGATTGAAAGGGTACAAAGTACACACTTGAAAATAAAGTTTCTGTTTAAAGAGTCTTTCTAATGTAACTATAAATGCCCTTTTTCTTTAGAACTTTTTAAACAAATTCTCTTCCTTCACTTCGTGTGGGTTAAACATAGTAAAAGTAGCACTCCTGCAAAAGACCTGTGTCACTTCAGATAAGGATTTATCCAGTGACTGGAGCATATAAATGCATTCTTGCTTCTGATTGGCTCAAAAGTAAGTGTGCCATGTGCTCGATTTTGATCATTAGTTTAACTTCTTTGTTAAACGCATTGTAAAAGAAATATTTGTTTTAAAAATAAAATACTCAAATAAAGTAAATAAGTTTTAGCCTAAAATCTACATTAGCCAATTCTAATTTAGATGAAAATGAATTGTAAGCTGAAGCCAACTAAATTTACAAGCCTGTTTTAAAAAAAGAAAGAATGATGGAGTTAAACGCAATGTATAGTATATGGGTCTAGTAAGCTAAAGCTCTGGTCTGGCAAGAAATGTTGTAAGTGCTGCAAGGTACCTCAAATAATTTTACAAAGGCAAATTTAAACTTGAGTGCTGATTTTCTTGCTATACAGGATTATGGATATGAAGGAGAGACATCTATACTGCAATATAATGCTAAAGAACCCCCAGGTTTTAATCATCAGGCCCTATGTGTTAGCAGGGATGGAAATTTCCAGAACAAAAGAATGCCAAAAAGTTTTGCAAAGGGGGGGGCTCTAATTAGCCTACACATATGGACTAAACAATAAGACATAGGGGCCCATTTATCAAATGCAGGACAGACAAGGGTGGACATCTCCAAACCTGTCTACCTGGAACCACAGCTAGTGGGCAGCAGTATGCTGCTTTAATTTATTATTGCACAAGCCGCTACTTTGCTTGAGCAGGATCTGACTGTCAGTCACCCCAGTCGAACAAGTACGGGGGGATTGCAAACCGCCAGCTCAGAGCTGGCGTATAGGTTAAGAAGCAGCAGTTTTAAGGCGCTCCAAAGCTGCACCTGCAGTTTCTAAAATGGAGTCCATAATCTAAATATCAAATTATGGCAGTAAAAAGATGAGTCCAACATGTCCACTATAAATACTGCAATATATGATCACAATCATCAACAGAATGTGTAACAGCCAGGGCAGCTCCACATCCATATGCCTTGGAAATAGCCTATTAATCTTCCTGTTTATATATCTTTCAGACTTGTTTACTAGTCCTGGAAATAAGAAATTTCAGTGAATAAGTAAAAAATTAGGTTTGTTCATATACCTAATATTTAATGGACTAGTAAATAATGTTTCCCTGACTAGTAAGTTTTTTTTTTTACTCCAGGCTAGTAAACTATAGAGATGTTTTCCATCCTTGTGTTGTAGCCAACATTAAAGGGACACTGTACCCAAAAATTTAATTTTGTGATTCAGATTGAGCATGAAATTTTAAGCAAATTTCAAATTTACTCCTATTATCACATTTTCTTCATTATCTTGGTATCTTTATTTGAAATGCAAGAATGTAAGTTTAGATGCCGACCCATTTTTGGTGAAACCTGGGTTATCCTTGCTGATTGGTGGATAAATTCATCCACCAATAAAAAAGTGCTGTCCAGAGTACTAAAACCAAAAAAAACTTAGATGCCTTCTTTTTCAAATAATGATTTTAAGAGAACGAAGAAAAATTGATAATAGGAGTAAATTAGAAAGTTGCTTAAAATTGCATGCTCTTTCTGAATTACAAATGAAAAAAAATGGGTTCAGTGTCCCTTTAAGCATTCATGGTTCAAAATGTAATCTTTAATGCTGGAGTATATAAATGGGATTGCACCTTTGTGATTGCAAAGTCCAAACATGTTCACAACACTGTGTGTTACAGTTCTTGCGCCTACATTATTTAAACTCACATTTAAGAAGGCAGGATCCTGTTTAAAAGGTTAATAATGTACTCGCAAGCACTGTAAAACACACTGACGTGTTAAACAATCCTGTTTAAAAGTCTGTTCACCAAGGCACGTTTCAAAGCACATTCACCAAGGCACAATCTTGTTTGAACATCTTCTTTGCAGTTACAAAATTGCAATGGAGTTGTTTCAAGTTTTACAGGTTCAGTACTGTTAAAATCCAGTTTAAGAAGATGTCATAGATTCTTCTAATAGAAATATGTAGTCTTCTTCTTGTTGTCAGATGTAGATGACGCCAAACTTTAAAAAGGTTTGTTCAAATCAAGAAAAGTAAATATTAAAGAAAACAATACTTTTACAATATTAAAAGCGACAATATAGTTATTGAGCAAACATTCACAGTATGCTCATCATACCTACATACATATGGCATTCAGATTGTTTAGCAGTGATCGGGATTGATTCAGGATGAAATAGGTTAATCTTACATATGCAGATGAGTATTTCCCTTACACACTGAACAAAGGAGTTAATTCAAAGGATCGTTACTGTAACCTTGTCAGTTTCAGGGGCTTCCCAATTTCTATCCTGAAAACAAATACTTAAAAGGACAGGGGAATATTAACAAGCTCCTCACAGAAGTTATGAAGCAGTGGTCTAAAGACCGCTGCTCCATAACTTGTCTGCCTGCTCTGAGGCGGCGGACAGAAATCAACCCGATCGAATACAATCGTGGTTGATTGACACCCCCTGCTAGCGGCTGATAGGGAGCGGCATTGCACCAGCAGTTTACAAGAACCGCTGGTGCAATGATAAATGTATGCTTTTGGCATTTATCGATGTGTAGCGATGTGCAGCGGACATGATACGCTACTTCATATCATGTCCGCTCGCACATTGATGCATATGTCCCACAGTCTACAATAGAATTTTTATTGTTGTAAAAGATACATCATCCCTTTATTACTCATTCCCCAGTTTTGCATAACCAACACAGTTATATTAATATACTTTTTACCTCTGTGATTACCTTGTATCTAAGAACCTTCTTCCAGCCCCCTGATCACTGATGACTGTTTATTATCTATTGACTTGCATTTATTATTGTCTTGTGCTAAATCTTAAATAACTCCCCGGGCGTTAACACAGTGTAATCTATATGGCCCACATGTAATTTCAGTCTCTTGTTGTGAAAAGCTATTTAAAAAGCATGTGATAAGAGGCAGCCCTCAAGGGCTTAGAAATTAGCATATGAACCTATCTAGGTTTAGTTTCAACTAAGAATACCAAGAGAACAAAGCAAATTTGATGATAAAAGTAAATTGGAAAGTTGATTTAAATTGCAAGTCCTATCTGAATAATTACAGTTTAATTTTGACTAGACTGTATCTTTAACCTCAACATCAATGCAATGCTGCAATACCCTGAAAGCATCTGGAAGCGATCACAATCACTTCCAGTGCTTGAAACCCGAGAGGACGTGTCAGGCACGTCCTTGATCCTTAACTGTATTATTTTGTAGGACGTGCCTGACACGTCCTCGGTCACCAAGGGGTTAAAGGACCACTAAACACAGTAGAATAGTATTATAAATAAATGCATAATAACTAGACAATATAAAATGGCTTAGTTTGAATTTCATATGAGTAGAATTGTTTTTTCTGACAAGTTTCAAAGTTAGTTTTATCTTCCTTACCACTGCATCATGTGACAGCCATCAGCCAATCACAAAATGCATATGTATGTTCTGTGATTCTTGCACATGCTCAGTAGGAGCAGGTGCCTCAGAAAGTGTTCATATAAAAAGTTTGTGCATATTTAGATAATGGATGTGAATTAGAAAGCTGTTTAAAATTGTGTGCTCTAATATTTGTTTAATTTTGACTTCAGTGGTCCTTTAATACACAAAAATAACCTTTAATGCACTGATACATTTTGGATTGTGAACACCCGAAAGCCACACTAACCAATTCGTCCAGAATTAAGAGCCATTTTGGATTATGATCGCCCCCTTAGTGTGCTATAACATGTAAGATGTCAATCACCATATACCTACACATATATACAACTTGCACATTACAGGGAAAATAAATGTAATTGCATTCACACGCCTACAAGGCTTTGTCTTGGGATGTATCATAGTCTGTGGAAATCTTACTGCTTATAGCTCATAGAAAACAAAGAAAGCAAGTACATTTAAGGCCATATTGCTGGCTTTACTTGATAAAGGAGAGTGACACTATTACACAATAGTTATGAGTCACTGTGAGTATATCGTTTTATGGGAGGATTTATATTTAATACCTTTAATAGTCATATTTGGCCTGACATTACCTGTATCTATTCTAAATGCAATGTATATAGAATAAATGTTGTGAAACTAAACTTAAAGCACATACTAATTCTGCTAATCAGTGGCTGAAGCTGTCCTTAAAATGTTAAATAAACTATATAAACACAACAGCTTTACTGCTGTGCCATTTAAACTTCTCATAAATTTAGATAAGATAGATCAGTAGATATGTATAAAGAAAAGAACACAAATCAATAAAAGTAGAATTTTAAACGATGCAAGAATTGAGCCAATTACTCTTGAAAAAGAGAGTGGGAGACTCATGAACTGTGATAGAAGAGTACAGTTGTTTGTGCCCGTGTAAATCTATGCTTTTATATCACCAGTGCTTTTGTTAACTGTAAAGCTGAGGTCATACAAGACTTGCAGGAGTACTGACAGGTAAAAGAGCTAGGAGTTATGTTGTGTAGGGGGCAGCAGTGACTGACATAGATACTGTAGATAGATATATAGACAGATAGACAGATAGATAGATAGATAGATAGATAGTAGATAGATAGAAGAAAGATAGATAAATAGATAGAGAGATAGATGATAGATAGAGAGATAGAGAGATAGAGCGATAGATAGATAGGGAGATAAATAGATAGATAGATAGATAGATGATAGGTAAATAGATGATACATAGATAGATAGATAGATAGATAGATATGAGCATAAGTTGTGCTTAATTAAAGTCAGTGTTAAATTAAACTTCATTTTTGTTATTCACTTTTTTCTCCTTTGCGCTTAGTATGACTAATATTTACTTGTCTTGGGGAGACATGAGACGTGAATATTAGAAACAAAATAATATAAATATACAAATATATCCACACCAGTGTAATTTGCACCAAAATAATGAACTCAAATACAAAACAGGGTTTTTGTCTGAGAGTTTTGATTTGATACAAGACTATTCAATTATTCACAATATATCACAAGTTGAATATCAAATTGCATCACATATACTTTTTAAACACTCTACATTCAAACATTCCAAAAATAGACAAAGGTTCAGATATATTTAAAGGGACAGTACACTGTAGAATTTTTTTCCATAAATGTATTTTAAATGACTTGTTATGCCAACTGCAGAGTATAAAATATTTGAGAAATTGCATTTTCGCTTTTATTTGTGTATCTGAAGTAGCTGGTTTTGTGCTTTGAAACCACAGCCTATTACAATGGGTTGAGCTTCAGGTAATATCAGATCTCATTTTGTTATCACTTTTATGTACACAGACTTGCTTCCTTATCTTATATTTGTCTGGAACACCAAAGCTCAATACATAGAGAGAACAATGGAAAATTATCATTTTATTACTTAACTATCCTGTCCCCCACTGAGGGTGTAATCTCTTCTGCTGGCTGTGTTTACTTAGACTTGTCAATAGCGTATACGCCAGTATCAAAACTTTCAGTATAGGTTGGGAAACCACAAGCTAAATCAGCTATTTCAAATGTTGAAATATGAGTAAAGGAGCTACTTGCAACCAATTTAATACACTCTAGCAGGTAAAAAGGATCATTGGGAATAATTTAAATTGGAGAAAGTTTTTGGGTGAACTGTCCCTTTAAGTTATTGTGGTCCACAAGATTGCAGTGTGTGACACTCGCTTTACCTGGAGATTCCCTGTAACTCTGAGATTAAACAAGAAAAAGGCTGTACCTAGATGTAATGATTAGCCACAGATAGTATCACCCTTACTTTTACCTACTGCTCACTTTAGGTTCCATGCTTTGTTGCTGTATCTCCCAGCATTACTTACAGAGAATACATTAAAAGTATTACTGTATTTGCATTTGAAAGATTATTAAAATAAATCATGAAATTGTCTATAATTCTTGATTTTAATATAAATGAAGGCAGCACATGCTGATAACTATGGCATAAAATGACAAATTGGACTGAAATTTGCCAGCTTGGTAATGATTGACAAAAGCTAATGAGTTCAAAAGGTTTTTAAATATTTGTTAAGAAAAAAAAGTATAATTTTTTTTGACACAATGTAGCTATATAAGAAACCGTAAGCAATGATATTTTCCTTTTCAGTATGTTTGGCAAGTATCACACCTGCACAGAGCATATGGCACTAGCTAATCAAATATATCTATGCACAAAAAAAGAAGAGGGTATTCTGCAATGGGTAGCTTAGTATTTTTTTAGAGTTAGGTTTTTTTATTTTAGGGGGTTGGTTGGGTGGTGGGTTTTACTGTTGGGGGGGACTTTGTATTTTTTGCCAGGTAAAATAGCTGTTTACAAAAGGCCCTTTTAAGGGCTATTGGTAGTTTATTATAGGTTAGGGGGTGTTTTTATTTTGGGGGGCTTTTTTATTTGTATAGGGCTAATAGATTAGATGTATTGGATTTTATTTTTGATAATTTCGTTTATTACTTTTTTGTAATTTTAGTGTTTATTATTTTTTGTAATCTTAGATTTTTTAAAAAAAATTTGTAGGATTATTTTTTTAAAAATATGTAATTTAGGTTTTAAATTTTTTCATAGTGTAAGGTTTTTTAATTTTTTAAACATTTTATTAGAATAGTAATGTTAGGTTAATTTATAGTTTACTGTTATGGTTATTTTTATTTTACTGGTAAGTTTTTATTTATTTAAATATAGTTATATTGTAATTTTAATTTAAAGTTAGGGATGTTAGGTTTAGGGGTTAATAGTTTAATTTAGTGTTTTGCGATGTGGGGGGGTGCGGCGGTTTAGGGGTTAATAGGTTTAGTTTAGTAGTTACAATGTGGCGGTTTGGGTTAACAGGTTTATTTAGTGGCTGCGATGTGGGGGCCGGAGGTTCAGGGGTTAATAGGTTTATTTAGTGGCGGCAATGTCAGGGAGCAGTGGTTTAGGGGTTAATATATTTTAATAGTGTTGGCGATGTGGATGGGTGGCAGATTAGGGGTTAATAGGTTTAATATAGTGTTTGCGATATGGGAGGGTGGCGGTTTAGGGGTTAATATGTAGTTCATGGGTGTCTGTACTTTGTAACAGTTTATTTATGCAAAATCCATAACAACTGATCTCAGATGGCGGTATGGATCATGTCAGTATAGGCTGTAATGCAAGCATTTTAGCCGGACCACACAACCTGTAATATGGGTGCTATGAAAATCCCGCACTCAAACGTAATTTTTTTGAGTGCGGAATGGACGTTGCATTACAGGCTAAAATGCTTGCGGTATAACTATACCGCCGCAACTCGTAATATTCGCTCCTGGCCTAGCTTCTGATTTAAAGGGACATGAAACCCAATATTGTTCTTTTATGATTCAGATAGAGAATACAATTTTAAACAACTTTGCTAATTACTTATATTATTTAATTTGCTTCATTATATTGTTATCCTTTGTTGAAGAAGCATGCACTACTGAGAGCATTTGGGAGAGCCAATACCATTTGTCTTATATATATACAGTATATATAAAATGCAAAAAAGAGCGCACTCCCACTAAAACAGCAACTACCAGGGTGCAAGCAAATATGAATGTAGAATTGAAAAAAGCATGCACTCAATGGATTTGTGAAAAAGGTGCTTTTACTGGCACATCAAAAAAAGTAACATTTTGGGGATTAATTACCCCTTCTTGGTCTGATGAAGGGGTGATTGATCCCCGAAACGTTACATTTTTGATGTGCCAGTAAAAGCACCTTTTCTACAAATCCAGTGAGTGCATGCTTTTTTCAATTATATATATATATTTAGAAATGTAGAAAAGAAGCACTCACTGAACTTACTCCAACAGTGACAAAAGTTTAATGGAATATAGTGACGTTTCGGGACAGCAATAGTCCCTTCCTCTGACCAATTAACAATGTGTGAAAACAGCCTTTAAATAGGCTCCAGATAACCCTCCCCACATGATTGACCAATCACGGCCAAAAGACTTTATTGTAACTTTAATGCATCTTTGAGCCACACTGTTGGGTATATAACATTGTTTAGCGTCAGACTATCTCTGTCCTACTCGAGGTGTCCTCCTTATATCTGATATAAATACATTGGTTGAGGTCAGTTCTTTTTGTGCAAAATATTGTTTTTGGTACCTTGTGTTGTCGATCTGGGGCTTTTCTCACTCCATATTTGGTTCAGTGGAATGGGCAGGGATTGACTGATATTTCTCCCCTCAGTTTGCCAATATGCTCTTTGTGACCTTTATCTTAATATCACTGGATATTCTTGGTGATCATGCTTTATCACAGAATCATATTTTGAGTTAATATGGATTTAACTCTTATTACACACATGTGACATTTGGGGTGTTCGCTACTGCTATTATAGCAGTGATTGGGGACGAGATTAGTTATGTATATTCTGAATGATAGTTATTGTTGCTTTTTTCTCATTTTTCTTTATGCCCTTCTTATTTTGTCAGGGCTTTACTCTTAATTTGATATTTTTTAATATATTTTTAAATTTATTTTACACTAATTAATAGGAGTACAATTTATAATCTACTTTGAGGATTCATTTAGAATTCATTAAGATAATGTCCTGGTTTGTTTTCGGTTTTTGTTTTTGTTTCTTCTAGCATAGACTGCTCATTTAGAAGTTATTCTTTTATTTGGGCTGTATGTGTAGGTGCTAATGCACATTTACGGTTTGTTTACTTTTTGAGCTGAACACGCCTGTTACTGGTGAGCAACCTATGAAGTAATGACACAGACACGCCTCTAAAAACTTGGGTCTCGTATTGGCTAAATATCGCCATTAAGCTTATTTTACTGGTAGGCTCACATCGAAATTAAAGCTGGTTGTGGGGGTGTCTATTACGCCCATTTAGGCGCAGATAGCCTATCAAATCATTGCAGTACTTTGACACGCCTAGATGTGGGCAGGCTTATCCCCTTTTAGGCTTTTTGATTGGTTGAACATCGCCACTTTGTTTACTCTAGCGATGTGCTCTAATGCCTCACAAGTTGATCGTGTGGTGCACGAGATTTGTAAGTTAATCGCAATAAGATTCTCTATGGTATTTATTTGGGCCACTGTAGTATATTAGGTTTGACATTTTTGCCGACTAAGGTGGGGATTGAATTTGGGATTGTGCTTTGAGTAAAGGTCAAGATGATTTGTCTGTGAAGCGCTCGGAGTGAGTGTTTGGTGTGTCTCAATTTTCATTCTCGAGTTTGGCTTTGGTGATCTTTTTGGGCGTCCCTAGTAACAAGGGGCGTGAGCTACGGTTACTCTGGGATGACGTGTTGTGCTGTGAGTGTTAGGTTGTTGCTGATTGGTGGAATTACGATCACCAATTTTGTTGGTTTACCACTCTTAAGCTATTTAATGTTTTACCTGCCTATCTTTGCACCCGATTGGAGTTTGATTGCCACTTTGTATTGACGATTCAGGGTCCTATTTTAATTTTACTTTATGTATGTTTGTTATACACATTTTCACTATACGAGTATTTTGCTATCTATTGTGGATTGCTATTGGTCACTATGAGGGGTGTGTTGAACTTTTGGCCGTGATTGGTCAATCATGTGGGGAGGGTTATCTGGAGCCTATTTAAAGGCTGTTTTCACACATTGTTAATGGTCAGAGGAAGGGACTGTTGCTGTCCCGAAACGTCACTATATTCCATTAAACTTTTGTCACTGTTGGAGTAAGTTCAGTGAGTGCTTCTTTTCTACATTTCTTCAATTACCTTCATAGCACCCTGACAAGTTGCAAGAGTTGGTGAGAGTGCATTTACACCAATTTTTTGAAATATATATATATATTTATATAATCCAAGAAAAAGGCAGGCACTCTCCATTTACAATCAGAAAATTTTACTCTGTGACGTTTCGGGGTTTCACCCCCGTCCTCAGACTTACTTATGATATGTAAGTCTGAGGACGGGGGTGAAACCCCGAAACGTCACTGAGTAAAATTTGCTGATTGTAAACAGAGAGTGCCTGCCTTTTTCTTGGATTATCTGCATCTTTTTGCTGTGCACCCCGGAAACTATTTGAGAGTGCTATACCGTTTGACATTTTTATATATATATATACATGCAGCCAGTAATCATAACCTACTAAGTCTACCTAGACATCCCTTTCAATTAAAGAAATCAAGAAAACAAAACAAATTACATAATAGAAGTAAATTGGAAAGTTGTTCCATAGCGCCGTGTTTCTGGCGAGTTTTCAGACTTGCCAGAAACACAAGTTATGAAGTAGAGGTCTAAAGACCGCTGCTCCATAACCCTGTCTGTCTGCTCCGAGCAGGCGGACAGGAATCGCCGGAAATCAACCCGATCGAGTACGATCAGGTTGATTGACACCCCCCTGCTGGCGGCTGATTGGCCACGAGTCAGCAGGGGGCGGCATTGCACCAACAGCTCTTGTGAGCTGCTGGTGCAATGTTAAATGTGGAGAGCGTATTGCTCTCCGCATTTTAGCGAGGTCTTGCAGACCTGATCAGGTCCGCAAGACCTATGATAAATAGATGCCTGTGAATATATTCCCTAGGCCTAGAGGATGATAAAGAGAGACTACAATTTCTACAGTAGTTTGTACCGGAAGCTGGTTATCTTGGGAAAGCCAAATAGGTGGAGCACTGCAGTGCTAAATTACTCAGATGTACAATAAGCATGATTAATTATAATAGTTACTTCATATAGTATGCAAGTTTAACTTATAATTACACAGACACTAATATATACTAATGACTAAAATGTGTCTTCAATTGTGAAATGAGTAATCTAGATATGAGCAGGTTAGGTTTGATCTGGGTGAATGAGCAATTTGTATGTGTTTCAAAATAACTTCATTTAGTTATATATTGTTAAATTCTACTAAGAGGGCAATATAAAAAAAGAAAGAATTGTTTTGCATGTTTCCTGAAAATTGTTGTTGGTGTAAATAAATGAGTGCAACAAGGTATATAACAAGGAAGATAAGGAAGAACAGAGGGGCGCCTCATGTTCATCCTTATCTTCCTAGAGTATAACCCAGACCAGTCGGTGAGGAGGAGGCAGCCAACACTGAATACTTTGGATTTGAAAAGGACTTTATTTTACATATTCTGTATATATCCACTATATTGGTTAAAGAGACCACTTGTGTATACATGCAATTACATACTACTATTAATTTTGGGATACCATCTATATATAGTCTGTGGTAACACACAGTATTGGTCTGTGACTAATTTATTTTGTGATTTGGAGGATTATCTAAACATACGTATATATGGTCTAATCCTACCATTTTGATGTAGATATAAGAATTGGGATTCCAATTGTTAAACCAAATTTTTTTTTCTATATATATATTTTCGAATTTGCTCTTATATTAGCGCCCCCTCCCTGTGACTAGGTCATATTACTACAAGGTATATAACAAAGAGTATTCAGGATACACACCAGAAGTTTAGCACATTATATTCCTTTCAGTTAAACACTTCCAAACCATTTAAAGGGCTATTCTAATTTGTATATTACATGTTATAATTTGTCATTTTTGCATTACTGTCAGAGGGTTAACATGTAGGTAAAGTCCCTCTTGAGAACAAGGAATGTCAATTCTGAACATGGATGCTAGCCAATCAAGTGAAACAATTAGTATTAGAGCATGTCATTTTTGCATTAGATTGTCCCTTTAAATTGAATGTTTGTACCTCACACATGACTCACAATAAATCTAGACTATGCTATAGTGGTTGCAACAAAATAGGAACATACAAACACATGTGGTGGGACTGTAGAGAAGTGCAGTCTATCTGGAAATCTCTATCTTCTATGCTTAGCTATTTATTAAAGAAAACCTACAACTTACTATTACACAAGCATTACTTCATGAATATATACGAGAGTTTAATAGGCCCATGAATAATTTTATTAAAATACTGTGTAAAGTGATGAGGACATGTATAGCAAGATATTGGAAGGTTGGTACTCCCTCTAGGTCTGAAATACATAACAAGATTCAATACACCTATACAATGTATGACTTGGCAGCGTGGACATTAGGCCTAAAAGACACAAATGACGAAGTGTGGTTTTATTGGAACCTGAAAAAGGAAACTGTGTATATTAAACAGACTTAATGTATCACACACCTGTTCGCTAATTATTAGAGAGCTCCTAAAGAAACTCATTAGACAACTGTTATATTCAATGTAGTCTTTGGCACTCAGTTTAAGTTTGAGTTTAAACATTTGGGTTATAATTTACTTTGTTTTTTCTATACCATGTTGGTTAAGGTCAAACAATATGTAAAGAATACCAGGAACGGACTCTTATTGATTTGCCAAAGACAAGACTTGATGCTTTGATTCCAGATAGCACAAACAAGTTTGACAATGTATTTATTAACATTTATACTTTTTGTATAAGGATTGATATGATATATTTGATAAAAAAAGTTGTTTCAATAAAATGATTTAAACATAAATTGCTAATTGGCTCAGCAGACATGTTTGCTCAAGACCAGAAGTTCTCTGAGCCTCCCAAGCGATTGTTTAACTTTTTTTTTTTTTTTTTTGGGGGGGGGGGGGGGGGGGGTTAATGGGACAGTTTACTCAAAAATGTTCTCCCCTCTAATTTGTTCCCAATGATCCACTTTACCAGCTCGAGTGTATTAAATTTTTACAAGTATTTTCATAACCCTTATATTGGCATTTGAAATAGTTTATTAAGCCTGTAATATCCACACCCATCCTGAAAGTTTTTGGCTTCAAGGCCAAGCTGTGTTAACACGGCCAGTAGAAGAAATTACACTCCCAGTGGGTTATAGAAGAGATAAGGTAATAAAATTTTAATTTTCCATTGTTCTCTCCAAGTATTGGTGATTGGTTTATGGACAGATACATATACATGTATATGTACACAATGTGATAAAGTAATGAGATCTGATTATACCTACAAGCTCAACCCATTTTATTAGGTTGTGGCTTTAAAACACAAAATCAGCTAAATCATATAAACAAATAAGCCTTAAAGAAAGCAAATCTCATACATATTATACTCTGCAACCAACTTTCTAATTTACTCCTGTTATCATTTTTCTTTGTTCTCTTGCTATCTGTATTTTTAAAGCAAGAATGTAAATCTGAGTAGCCAGCCTATTTTAGGTTTAGCACCATGGATAGCGTTTACTTATTGGAGGCTTACATTTACCCACCAATAAGCAAGCATAACCCAGACTTTCAACCAAAAATGGGCCACCTCCTATGCATCACATTCCTGCTTTTTAAATAAAGATAGCAAGAGAACGAAGAAAAATTGATAATAGGAGTAAATTAGAAAGTTGCTTAAAATTGCATGCTCTATCTGAATCATGAAAGAAAAAAATTGGGTTTAGTGTCCCTTTAAGGGAAAAACAATTTTATAGTATACTGTCCCTTTAAGCACATAGATTGGCAGGCTTTTGTTGTGATAAAAGTATGTGCTATAACAAATTAGAGAATGTTATTTTTTGCACTACAATGTCCCTTTAATAACTAATTCCTTGAATATATTATATATCACTCTTTATGAATATTGAATGGGCACAGTTTATTTATGTAAGTAGTGCCTCAACATAAAATGCTGTTTCTAATGCTTTTGACCAAAATAATCTCAATATAAATAACTAAAGTTTGGAAAATAATTAAATTAAAAACCTCCCAAGGAAACACGTGTTGCTGTTGGCAAACTAGTTCAGTTAATCTTGATTGTTGCAATTTGTCAAAAATCTGAAAGCAAAATATGCAATGTATTTTATTTTTAAACACACAATCTAAAAACCTACAAGCCTAGGAAAAACAATGTAAAGAGACATGATGTAAATTAACTACTGCTACAAAGACAAGTTAGATAAAATCATCACTGCGTAAAAAACAAAAGAACCTATACAAATGTTACTGTTTTCAGCTAATTGTTCTGGAGAGCTGATTTCTGTCCCTTACTAACTGTAGTCACATTATAGACAGAATTAATTCTGCTAAGCACCCCCAAACATTATTTCAGCATTCCAAATTCTTTAAGGTGTAATATATATATATTGTGTAGTTTAAGGTTATATTTTTCTTTTTATCTATCCAGACAAAATCCATATAAACTGGTCTGAACTTGTACATAAAACCATCATATAGCATTTTTGTCCTATCAATTTTATACGTCCAATCAATGAATAAAGTTGCTGAATCAATTAAAAAAAAACACACCCATCTATTATTCCTGATTTGTGAGGAATTGTTGCCTATTGTTTCAGGTCATATGTCTGATAGTAGTGCCCTTACAAAGAGCGACTTGAGGAACAGCTTTGTGACTGCTTGGTGCTCCAATGTTCCGTTCAACAGGTGGTACAACATCAGTCTTTTTTGACAGCTTTGTTTAATGCTTATTTTTTCACAACAGTAATAGAATCTATGTTTTATACAATATATTGTTCTGTATGTTGCACTAACACAGTCATTTTCAAAGTCTTAGGTGGTGGACCTCCCCTCTGACTAAATTTACAAGATAGTGCTCCCCAATAATAGATTTTACTTTCTTTTTTTAAAAATTGTAATATTCAGTTTTAGTTTAATTTGGGTTATTTACATTTGATCCCGGGTTTACACACAGCTCTCAAGAGCTGATTGTGCTCAACCAAAATAGTGCTGCACTCAAAATTTGCACTTTGTTAAATGCTAGTTACTAATCAAGACAACAAATGCAACACAGTCTCTGAGCAATTTTTACCTTAGTGCATTTCTTCCACCACTACAACATGACACATGTCATTGTTGCCTCTTAAAAATTGTTCTATGTTTTGTCAAAGTCAGCTGCTGCTTGTGGTTTCTATAGGATAGTGTGAAGTGTCACTGCTCCCGCACCTCCCCTTTAATGGTCTAGTGGCTCCCTGGGGAGACCCGCCTCACAATTTGAAAACCACTGCACTAACAATAAATACATCATGATGGACCCTCTGGTTTAAGGCAAACAATACTACAATACATAATCCCTAGAATTGCAATATCTTGAAAAAACAAACAAAAAAACACAAAACAAAATATAAATTATTTTGAGGGCAGAGCCAGCTACCAGGGAAGATGAGCTCTGGGCACGCTGTCCACATAAATGTTAATACCAATGAAGGCACCTAGTATACCTGGCATATGGGGACACCATCAGCACTGCAACAAGGACTGTGCATATATCTGGCCTAGCTATCACGGCACAGAAGCTGCAACAGCTACCCGAGAAGCAGGGTGTGTTAAAACAGCTTTACGCCTCTTCTTTGCAAGAGGCAGCTAAACCCATATTACTGGACCTGCCACCTGCCTGGTAACAGCTTAAGCATTCTCAATATGACTGAAGGACTGGGCTGTTAATGGCTGGTGCAAAGAAGTCTGCAAATGTCCTTATTAGGCCTCTCTTCAGAATGGAAAAGGGAAAGTGATAAACCGAAGCTGATATTTTGGTATAGTGATATTACTAACAGGGCCGCCACTAGAAATTTTGGGGCCCCTGACTTAACCATTGATAAGGGCCCCCTCCCCTTTTGACATGTGCAATTTTTGACCAAGTGACTAAAACGTATATGAACTTTATTCTTAAGTGTCTATTTAAACTTGGAAATGTTGTAAAGGTAGTAACATACAAACACACAGACACACTCATACACTGAAACACACACACACTCTCACACATATGGATTCACATATAGAGACTATAGCAGACACGCAAAGAAACACACTCAGACACCCAAACAGACACTCAGCACTTGTTTACATTGACCTGGCAAGTAATGAGGTAAACTACAGTTTTGTAAAAAAAAAAAAAAGATTTAGAAAACAAAATATGGAGTTCTGATTATCTTTTTGTAAAGAAAGATGCCAACTAAATGATGACAACAGCATGAAGTGGCTGAAAGGAAGGGCCCTGAACTGCCTAAACAATAATTTAAAGGTTAAATGGTAGATTGGTGACTTCCAGAAAGGTCTCATTAGTCTCAAAGTCTGTAAAAAAATGACAGAAAGCACACAAAGACATATACACACAGAGAGACAACCACATAAAACACAGAAAGACATACATACACACACCCTCACTGAGACATCCACAGAAAACACACAAAGACATACACACACAAAGAGACAACCACATAAAACACAGAAAGACATAGATACGCACACACACCCTCACTGAGACATCCACAGAAAACACACAAAGACATACACACACCCTTACAGAGACACCCACAGAAAACACACACCCTCACAGACATCCACAGAAAACACAGACATATATACATACATACATACACACACACACACACACACACACACACTCACAGAGACATCCACAGAAAACACAGACATACACACCCACCCTCAAAGAGGAATCCAGAGAAAATACACAAAGACAAACATACACCCACCCTCACAGAGACACCCATAGAAAAAGCTCAAAGACATATGCACACACCCTCACAGACATCCACAGAAAATGCACACTCACCCTCACAGAGAGACCCACAGAAAAAAAAATACATACACACTCATAGAGACACAAACCAAAGCACAAAGACATAAACACAGACACCCACAGAAACACTCAACAGGAGGAAACATTTATGCACCTTGCATCCCCTTAATCAACAGTGTGTGACATGCATGATAAAAAAAATTGCAGAAATTAAGAGATCACTTTTTAAAGAATCATATTTGTAAATGTGCAAACAAAAATAATTCTGTGATTCAAAATTGTACATTAATGAACTGGGTAGATGGCTAGATGAAGAAAAGTACTTTTAAAAGGTTGACATATGTTTGTTTGATTTTCCCCCATTTTCCCCAACCAAGAGCACCACTTCAAATATAGTGTACAAATGTTCCCATCTGTCAGATGTACTTAAGGATTTAGAAAATGCTGTACTCTATATGGTCTTGGTGGAACCATAAGCTGTGGTACTCATACCATTAGATCTGGTTAAATGCAGGATTTAGGCTTGTTGTTATGTATTTCAAAATTAAGTCATCTGTAGTGTAAACTGGACAGTTTTAAGTTAACCTGTCTCATTTGCAAACACTGAGCCATCTTAGTCTGAGAGTATAACATGTTATGCAGATGTAAAACTCTTAGATAAAATGCCTCCTTGCATCTGGAAAGTCCTCGCATAAAGGGGCAGTAAACTGGAATGTAATATATATATATATATATATCCTGTATATAAATAAATGAAAAAATGCCAAAAGGGCACCTACCATTTGTGTATTGAGGAGGAAACATTTCTGCATGGTTTTAAATATATAATTTCTACAGCATTGTCAAATAATCATAAATACTCTGCTGCTAAAAAATGTGTTTTTATGGATCCCTGGCCCCACCATACAACTACTACCACACTGAAGTTACAATCCGAAATTGCAAGAAATAAAAAACATTTGCTAAGTAAGTCCTACCTCCTCTGCAAATGAAAGTGATCTGTCGTCTGACTCAGGCACACACTGTACAAACAAAGTGCCAAGTCTGTCTCACACCGTGCATAGTGGTTTAGTGCACACTCAGAAATGTAAGTAAGAAGTAAATTGTAAAGTTGTTTAAAATTGTATTTTCTATCCAAATCATGAAAGGAAATTTTGAGGTTTCCTGTCCCTTTAATGACTCTTCTGCCTCTAAAATTAGTTTGACTATACCTTCCCAGAAATGGTCTCCATCTACTTCCTCAGACATAGAAGGTTATAACTCAGGAGAACTCCTCCAAGTTTCCAAATCTCTGCTGTAATTCCTTCCATCTAAACAAGATTTTACTAATTTACTATCACAGGTGGGATTATTCATCAAATAAATATCTGATCTCCACAAGGAGTTATACAAGATTGTTAGCAATACAATATACAGTGTCAAACAATGTACAGGGAGTGCAGAATTATTAGGCAAATGAGTATTTTGACCACATCATCCTCTTTATGCATGTTGTCTTACTCCAAGCTGTATAGACTCGAAAGCCTACTACCAATTAAGCATATTAGGTGATGTGCATCTCTGTAATGAGAAGGGGTGTGGTCTAATGACATCAACACCCTATATCAGGTGTGCATAATTATTAGGCAACTTCCTTTCCTTTGGCAAAATGGGTCAAAAGAAGGACTTGACAGGCTCAGAAAAGTCAAAAATAGTGAGATATCTTGCAGAGGGATGCAGCACTCTTAAAATTGCAAAGCTTCTGAAGCGTGATCATCGAACAATCAAGCGTTTCATTCAAAATAGTCAACAGGGTCGCAAGAAGCGTGTGGAAAAACCAAGGCGCAAAATAACTGCCCATGAACTGAGAAAAGTCAAGCGTGCAGCTGCCAAGATGCCACTTGCACCAGTTTGGCCATATTTCAGAGCTGCAACATCACTGGAGTGCCCAAAAGCACAAGGTGTGCAATACTCAGAGACATGGCCAAGGTAAGAAAGGCTGAAAGACGACCACCACTGAACAAGACGCACAAGCTGAAACGTCAAGACTGGGCCAAGAAATATCTCAAGACTGATTTTTCTAAGGTTTTATGGACTGATGAAATGAGAGTGAGTCTTGATGGGCCAGATGGATGGGCCCGTGGCTGGATTGGTAAAGGGCAGAGAGCTCCAGTCCGACTCAGACGCCAGCAAGGTGGAGGTGGAGTACTGGTTTGGGCTGGTATCATCAAAGATGAGCTTGTGGGGCCTTTTCGGGTTGAGGATGGAGTCAAGCTCAACTCCCAGTCCTACTGCCAGTTTCTGGAAGACACCTTTTTCAAGCAGTGGTACAGGAAGAAGTCTGCATCCTTCAAGAAAAACATGATTTTCATGCAGGACAATGCTCCATCACACGCGTCCAAGTACTCCACAGCGTGGCTGGCAAGAAAGGGTATAAAAGAAGAAAATCTAATGACATGGCCTCCTTGTTCACCTGATCTGAACCCCATTGAGAACCTGTGGTCCATCATCAAATGTGAGATTTACAAGGAGGGAAAACAGTACACCTCTCTGAACAGTGTCTGGGAGGCTGTGGTTGCTGCTGCATGCAATGTTGATGGTGAACAGATCAAAACACTGACAGAATCCATGGATGGCAGGCTTTTGAGTGTCCTTGCAAAGAAAGGTGGCTATATTGGTCACTGATTTTTTTTTGTTTTGTTTTTGAATGTCAGAAATGTATATTTGTGAATGTTGAGATGTTATATTGGTTTCACTGGTAAAAATAAAAATTTGAAATGGGTATATATTTGTTTTTTGTTAAGTTGCCTAATAATTATGCACAGTAATAGTCACCTGCACACACAGATATCCCCCTAAAATAGCTATAACTAAAAACAAACTAAAAACTACTTCCAAAACTATTCAGCTTTGATATTAATGAGTTTTTTGGGTTCATTGAGAACATGGTTGTTGTTCAATAATAAAATTAATCCTCAAAAATACAACTTGCCTAATAATTCTGCACTCCCTGTAGAGAGCAACACCATAAGCTCATGCAGGAGGTACTTCACATTTGTCACCTTTACAAACTAAATCCAACAGAGGTGTTTGTAAATAGACAACCAAATCTTATCATATCTGATTCACTGTTATTAGGCTGGTTTTGTGCCAGGGAGAGAGGCAAGGGATAACACTGTCAAAATTCTGCAGTTATTACAATATGCAACTATCCACCATATCCCATCAGTCCTCCTGTCGATGGATGCAGAAAACACCTTTGAGATGCTGGACTTAGCATTTCTTAATCCTCCTGTTAAAATGTGGTACCCCTGATAAGCTCATCATGAGAATTGTTGCTCTGTTTTTGAACCCCTCATCCAAAATAAAAGTCAACTTCATCCTGTCCTCTTCCTTTACCATAAAAATGGAACGAGTAAGGACTGCCGTTGTCACTCTATTATTCATTGTATCCACAATGCAACTGGTCCTAAACGAATATGGGAAGGTATCTTATTATTCCATTAACCCAACTAAGGGCTAGATTACGTGTTGAGCGCAAACATTTGCCCCCAAGCGATAAGGGGTTTATCGTAAGCGTTTATGCTCGTCAAGCTTAGCCCTTGTATTACGAGTTGAAAGTAAACCTTATCGCTTGAACGCAATTGTAAGTTACGCTAGAATGATTACAGCGACTTCAGAGCTTTGGTTAACTGATTAGAAAACTAAAAAGTTGCATAAAACACATAAAAAATACATTACAAACCCTGATCCCAAAGTACTGGAAATCAAACACAGTACCTACAGTTGCAGAGTGGAGGCTGCAGGTAGACAATCTTCTCCAGTTGGAGAGATACCACCATTTGCAGACAGGAACCACAGAAACGCATGAATTAATGATAGATATGTGGAAGCAATATGCTTTTATGTCCCATTGAGCGGAAGCCCAATCCAAATACACTTTAGACACATAATATATAGAGGTTAAACATAGTACATAGACTCTCACCTTTCTCACCTACCGGTACATTCATTTTTTGGAGCTAGCTTATTGTGTAATGATGGTGAAATATTTTATTGATAGATGCTCGGTGCCCAGCAACCACAAACTGGACTCTCATAATAGATGACACAAATACTGGAACTCAAGAAAAGTTTAAATATTATCGCTCTGTACATCCTAGATGTGTAGTTGGAGTGTAGTGATCTTATGTTGTCCTGAAATATGCGTATAATGCCAGATGCCCAAGACACCCTTACCTCCCAATCATATAATTCTCCCTTTTTTCCTCCTTAATATACAGTTAGGATTGTTTTTTATTAAATGTGTTTAATATCTTGTTCTGTTGACTAGATTATTATGCATATTACCAGACTGGTTATTTTCCGGGTTGTTTGTTGGGCAGCAGCATTGTTAGTATATACAATATCACAGTAACCTATGTTTATTTATTGTGCCAACTATATCGCTACATGATGGTTGTATTCTAGTCATTCTCTTTAATATATGAATACAATGGACGATGTACTGCCAACGCCTGCAGTTCAACTTGAACAACTTCGTCATCATACGTTAAAGGACTAATAATTCTTCATGCGAGACATCATTGGACTTGAAACTCAATAACTCATCCTCAGTTTGAACTGACAAAAATATGTCACTATGGTCCTATTTACAATGCTTTTCTGTAATTGTAATTGTAATTGTTTTCTGTAATTGCAAGATTTTGTATGATACTTTATTCAATAAAAATTATTTAAATAATTATTTAAAAAATACATTACAAAGTATAGTTACACTCATAATAACACTATCTAATAGAAATTATAAAAAAAAATATTGCACACAGAAGTTATTTAAGGCTCAAAGATATGAGGTCTCAGGTGTTAGGAAAGAATAGGCAGGCAAAGGGCATTAACATAGAGATACATACATATACATGTCTAAAAATGGATATATATATAAATAAAACACAATAGGTGTGATAGTGTGATAGGGCTACCAGAGTGTCACCAATCTTAATATAGACATTTACAGCAAAAGCAGTATTTCTAAAGACACAACAATAAAAAATGCTATATATATATATATATATATATATATATATAAAACACAAAGCTTTAGAAAGGGGCAGGAGCCAAAACGTTGCTTTGTAATAAAGGAATGCTTTGCATTTGAGTGCCACCTTCTCCTTGATTTTCTTCATATATACAGTATATATATATATATATATATATATATATATATATATATATATATATATATATATACTTGTGTACACAAATATTGAATTCCAATGGTGCAGATCATATGTGAATAATATTACCAAAGTTACAAAAGTTCAAAACGAAAAATGAAATGGGAGAGAGATAATGTTCTCTTCTGATAAAAGTTCCAACTTGCAAACCCAAACCTCAATCTCTTTGAGGTAAGTCAATAGCGCTGCCGGAGAGCTCTAGTCCAGCACTAAACGGAACCCGTCACGGGATCTGTATCTTTAAACAATGCCTTCAGTGATTTTAGCAGTGTTGTAGAAGTAGTCAAAATTCTTCCATCTTGTTTTCTTTGTGGGGCTGTGACCATGTCTACTTCATACTGTCTGGATACAAAAGCTGTGTACAGTACTATGGCACAATAACGGGTCCATTACTTCTGATCACAGCCCCACAAAGAAAACAAGTGGAAGAATTTTGACTACTTCTACCACACTGCATAAAGTACTGAAGGCTTGTTTAAAGATACAGACCCTGCGGCGGGTTCCATTTAGTGCTGGACTAGAGCTCTCCTGCAACGCTGTTGACTTACCTCATAGAGATTGAAGTTTGAGCTTGTAAGTAGGAACTTACCATTGGGGTTCAATATTTGTGTATACGAGTACTGTATATATATATTTATATATATATATATATATATATATATATATATATATATATATATATATCTCATTTTTTATTGTTGTGTTTTTTGTATTATCCTGAATTGCATGGGACTGGGAATCTCAGCAGAAATGATAGAGAGTGGTGTGTACAATATATACACCGCACTCATAGGGGGCGCTAACTAATGCCTAAAAACTAGATGCAAAAGTGAGACAAGTTGTAGTATAAATGTTACAATCAATATATGATACAATCAACCAGAAAGTCAACCCAAATATGTGGATGTTAACATATGAGTCTATGCAAATATCACAAAATGTCCACAACAACAGTCCTGAAAAAAGGAGGCAGCTCTCTGTCATAGGACGGTCATCCTGATGTATCGTGATCTAAAAAGGAAAGAGGAACAGAGGCGCCAAATATGGCCTAGTAACGTCAGGGCACCAACACACACAGGACCAACAGGATAAAATATTCTCACAAGTGAGGCGCACCCAGATGGTGCTATTGTAGCAGACTGGAACTAAAACAGTGGTCCAGCTCACTGATTACCGCCAGCCAAGACTCCAAGTCCAGACAATCCTTAGGAAGGCCTATTGGTTAAATCCTGGAAGGACAAGAAGAAGGCACAAACATAGCCCAGTAATGTTTTGGCCAAGGAGAAAGAATGTTTAAAGGTTGCACTTACAGGAGGCGAAGAACCGCCACTGCTACAATAGCACCATCTGGGTGCGCCTCACTTGTGAGTATATTTTATCCTGTTGGTCCTGTGTGTGTTGGTGCCCTGACGTTACTAGGCCATGTTTGGCGCCTCTGTTCCTCTTTCCTTTTTGGACTGGGAATCTTACTGCATTCACGGATTTTGGCTGCTGCTTTAAACTCACTTTTTAAGATATTATCCAGTATATTTTAATTATCTGGCACACGATTATTTTCATCAGCATCTGCTGCAGGGGTTGAACTCTTACCCCCCTTTTTTGGTTAGAGTATAAGGTGACAGCCCAATTCAGTATTGCCTGTCCCAACCCCCCCCCCAGACTCAGAATGTTCAAGATTATTGCAACCTCCTGCTGTTATGTGTCTGTACATTCAGTCTAGGTATGAGACACAGAGCAGGAGATTACACACAGCACAGACAATCACATGCTGAGACCTCCTGCTGTTATGTGTCTTTCTGCCATTGTGTGAGTCATCCATTGTCCTTTTGTGATTAGAATCTTGTTTTAGGCATTTAGGCAACTCCCAAACACACCACTGCCTTGCTCAGGTCTTTTTCTGGCCCAGAAATTAGGGAGTATTGTAAGACCTGCATGGTGTGTCAGAAAGTAGGGAAGACCGGGGACCATACGAAAGCGCCCCTTAACCCTCTCCCCATTATTGACGAACCCTTTAGCAGAATCGCTGTGGATATAGTAGGACCCCTACCTCAACCCAGCCCCTCCGAGAAAAAATACATACTCACGGTAGTCAACTATGCCACTAGGTCCCGAGAAATGGTCTCTGACCAAGGGGCCCAGTTTACAGTGGAGGTCACCCAGAAGTTATGGGAACTGCGTGGGATAAAACCCCTGTACAGTGCCCCAAATCCCCCCCAGACCAATGGGCTTTGTGAACGGTTTAACGGGACACTGAAGCAATTGCTTTGGATGTTCTCGGCCACTCACAAAGACTGGGAAAAATTCCTGCCGCACCTCCTCTTTGCCTACCGAGAAGTGCCCCAGGAATCCACCGGGTTTTCACCCTTTGAGCTGCTATATGGCCGGAAAATAAGTGGGCCCCTAGACTTGTTGCGAGCCCACTGGGAGGGATCAGCCGGGGAGGAAGGACCCTCCATTGTGGAGTACGTCCTGAAGTTCAGGGATCGGCTGAAGGACCTCACTGCCATGGTGCGGGAGAACCTTCAGGGCTCTCAAAGGAGACAGAAACTGTGGTACAACCGTAATGCTCGTAGCCAAATTCTCAAAGTAGGGCAGAGGGTTCTAGCCTTGAAGCCTGTCAAAATGGACAAGTTACAGGCTTCCTGGCAAGGGCCCTACCGGATGGTGGAACAATTGAATAACACCACCTACCTTGTAGCAAAATACTCCGATGACCGGGTCCAACGGACCTTTCATGTGAACATGCTCAAGGAGTATGTAGAAAGACCCCAAGATGTAGCCACTATCTGTGCTCCAGCTGTGGCAGACTCGGAGAGCCTCCCCATGCCGGAGCTCCCTTGGCCAGTTGAGACCCCTCAAGGAGTAGCCAACATAATCCTGGATGAGAGGTTAGCGGCTGGAAAGAGACAGCAGGTCTGGCATTTACTAGAGGACTGCCAGAAAATGTTCTCCAATGTCCCTGGGTACACCACAGTGGCTGGGCACCGAGTGGAAACCCCGGGGCAAGCTCCCCTGAGGTAGGCAGCTTACAGAGTACCTGAAGCTGTCAGAGACAGTATGCACCGGGAGCTCCGAGGAATGTTGGACCTCAGTGTTGTTGAACCATCAAACAGTCCCTGGGCCTCCCCGGTGGTGCTGGTCCCCAAAAAAGATGGTACTACCCAGTTCTGCATTGACTACCATAAGCTCAATGACAGAACCACAACTGATGGCTACCCCATGCCCCGTGTCGATGACCTCTTAGATAGAATTGCCAGAGGTCACTTCCTAACTACCCTTGACCTCTGCAATGGGTATTGGCTTATCCCACTAGACCCTGAATCTGTTCCCAAGTCCACCTTCATCACCCCTTTCAGCCATTACCAGTTTAAGGTCATGCCGTTTGGGATGAAGAACGCTCCAGCCACCTTTCAGAGGATGATGGGTCGCCTGCTGGATGGCCTCCAAGACTATGCCTGTGCCTACTTGGACGACATTGCCATCTTTAGCGACACCTGGGAGGACCATTTGATTCACCTGGGCATCATTCTAGATCGCCTCAGAGCCGCCGGGCTGACCCTGAAGCCCGACAAATGCACCATAGGCCGCTCAGAAGTCCAGTACCTAGGCCACCAAGTGGGCTGCGGACAGCAGTGGCCAGAGCCGGCCAAGGTTGAGGCAGTGGCAAACTGGCACACTCCTCGAACCAAGACCCAGGTCTTAGCTTTCCTAGGAACCACCGGCTATTACCGAAGGTTCGTCCCCAATTATAGCACCCTCGCCAAACCCCTGACCAACCTGACTCATAAAATACTGCCCGGACAGGTACTGTGGTCCCCAGAATGTGAAAATGCCTTTCAGAGCCTCAAGTCGGCCTTGATCTCTGCCCCCATCCTCTATGTTTGGGTTGGGAGCAGTGTAAAGCCAGAGGGATGAGGAAGGGCATGACCACCCCATAGCCTACATCAGTAGGAAGCTGCTACCCCGGGAGTTAGGCTACATGGCAGTGGAGAAGGAATGCCTGGCACTGGTATGGGCCCTCAAGAAATTACAATCGTACCTATATGGAAGACCTTTCACTGTCCTCACCGATCACAACTCCCTGGTGTGGCTTAACCGAGTATCGGGAGATAATGGACGTCTACTAAGATGGAGTTTGGCCCTGCAGCCCTTTAATTTTGACGTTCAGTATAGGCCGGGAAAGGGCAATGGGAATGGCAATGGAATTTCCCGGCAGACTAAAATAGAATGCTCGTCGGACAGCCCCAAGTAGACCCGTATGGATCTAGCTGGGTCTGCCGAACTGGAAGGGGGGAGTTGTCACGGATACTGGGCTGCAGGGGTTGAACTCTTACCCCCCTTTTTTGGTTGGAGTATAAGGTGACAGCCCAATTCAGTATTGCCTGTCCCAAACCCCCCCCTAGACTTAGAATGTTCGAGATTATTGCAACCTCCTGCTGTTATGTGTCAGTCTAGGTGTGAGACACAGAGCAGGAGATTACACACAGCACAGACAATCGAATGCTGAGACCTCCTGCTGTTATGTGTCTTTCTGCTATTGTGTGATTAGAATCTTGTTTAACTAACCATTGTCTGATGTTTGTCTCATTGTATAATATTTGTTATAACTACCCCCCTTTTCTGTTGGAAATGTATAAAAGCTGTGTTTTCTGTGAAATAAGGCAGTTCGTACTTCACCTGAATGCTAGTCTGTCTAGTCATTTAGGTGGCCTCCTGCTAGAATCATTTTCTTGGGATACATAGCTGGAGTCACCAGGGAGAAAGAAGGACCCGTAAGGCGGAGCTACCCAGTCTGAGTAGCCGGGGTATCCATCACAATATGTATTTACAGACATATATCGACATATAAACACATTAATACAGATGTACACACATATAGACATATATAGAAGTGCATTGGAGCCCTTTGCAGTTAAGTAGATGAAACATGTTAAAGCATATTTATGCAATATTCATTTTTAATTAAGTGTTTTACCTGGTTTTACCTGCATTTACTGTAAATATTTAACATTACAATGTTTTGCACATAGCAGAATATGTTGTATGTCGTTCTAAATAGATATTACAATATATATATATATCTGTATATATCTATACCTTTCTATAATCATGTATATACATATATGTATAGATATATATTGTACCAAAATACCATCAGATATATGTAGAAATATGTATTTATGAATAAATAGAAAATATTCTGCTATGTGCAGAACATTAGAATGTTAAATATTGCATTACTTGATTTCATCTTTCTACTGCAAGAGATCTCCAGATGCCAACTCACTAAATTAAATATATTATTTTATTAATCTTTCATTCTAATGTGAAGTGCAGGACACACAGATGCCACAATAGGCAAACAAATAAATATATACATAAGTGCAATAAAAATTTCCCACTCCACAGGCATCCATGCTAGAATGATGCATTCAAGGAAAAGATTAGTCTGAGAATAACAGGCAGCTGTATTTTTTAAAGTTTTGTTAGCTGTTTAAAGGGCCATAATACCCAAATGTTTAAACACTTGAAAGTGATGCAGCATAGCTGTAAAAAGCTGATTAGAAAATATTACTTGAACATCTCTATGTAAAAAAGAAAGATATTTTACCTCAAAAGTTCCTCAGTAGCCACCTCCCATTTTAAAGGATTTCTAAGCAGCATTTTAGTGTGTTTGTCCTGGGACATCTGAAGGGACTAGCATCGTGCACTCTCATATTATTTCACCAATCAGGTAAAGGAAGCTTACTATGAAATCTCATGAGAGTTAAGTCAAATCTCATGAGATCACAGTAAGAGTTCATGACCTCAGCACTGCTGATGCTGATTGGCTGCTGTTCATTTCTTCATTTTTTTTAATTTTTTTACCTGCAGCTGGGAGCAGCTGAGTATAACTTTTTACACAGAACTTACTCTACTGAGCTGAGGAAATTGTGAGGTAATATATCTTCCTTTTTTACATAGAGATGCTCAGGTGATATTTTCCTGTCAGCTTTTTACAGTTATACTGCATCAGTTTCAAGTGATTTAGCATATGAGTATTATGTCCCTTTAAATATTGACAAAATAAGTGTAAAGTTTCAGTGTCTATAAAACAATGGAAGCTGCCATGTTGTTGTTACTCAGGTTACCATCTCTGCAGTGGCCAATTAGGGACAGTAATAAATAGGTCACTAGAGTGTGCAGCCAAAGGCTGTGTGGAATATTACAGTGTTCCACACTTCCATTTCTAACAGTAAATACATAGATAATGAAAGTATATTGCAGACTTTTATATATACAATTTTTCATTTTATATTACCACTTCAAAGTGTTTAATGTCCCTTTAAGAAAGACGTGGGACAAACTCCCAGGACAATTACACTAAGGGACATGACCTTTAAAGTCGTCAATCTCCGGTCCATTAAATTAGCCACTTATAATCCTACTTAATCTATATAAATAAGACTCAAACACATAATATTGGTATAAAATTGGCCGCAGCCATTTTATTAAATAACAATTATTTTAAATATTAATAAATATTAATAATATAATAAAACCTTTCAACAGAACATACCTAATGTTCTTAACTAACATTAAAACATACTGAAAATTCCCCACAGCGGTGCTAGTTCCCAAACCCACAAAACAACATGGCTGTCATTCAAAAACTGGTCTCAACTAGATACACGTTGAGTCCGTACCAAGCACACCTCCACCTTAATAGGGAACCCCTTGTCCCTATAATAAACCAGTTGCCCGCTCACCCCATGGAGAGGCAACTTCTTCACATCCCCCAAATCACTTGGCCATATTGCTTCAATTATTTGTCTGGGAACTAGCACCCCCGCCTTGCTGCTACGAGCACAAAACAAGGAAAAAAACACAAAACATTGGGGAGGGAGGGAAGGAGGGAGCAGTTCACCAAACAAATTTCCTGTCAGGTTGATGCTTGACTTTTCCCGCTCTTTCTTTAAGTACACAGGGGCTCGTGCTAGCCCCACCCATTATACCTTAACAACCAATCAGAAGATGGGCCTATTCCTCCAAAGGTCAAGGCCCCTTCACGTTACTCCACACTCCCAGGGGCTCCTTGACCTTTAAAGTCGTCAATCTCTGGCCCATTAAATTACCCACTTATAATCCTACTTAATCTATATAAATAAGACTCAAACACATAACATTGGTATAAAATTGGCCACAGCCATTTTATTAAATAATAATCATTTTAAATATTAATAAATATTAATAATATAATAAAACCTTTCAACAGAACATACCTAATGTTCTTAACTAACATTAAAACATACTGAAAATTCCCCACAGCGGTGCTAGTTCCCAAACCCACAAAACAACATGGCCGTCATTCAAAAACTGGACTCAACTAGATACACGTTGAGTCCGTACCAAGCACACCTCCACTTTAATAGGGAACCCCTTGTCCCTATAATAAACCAGTTGCCCACTCACCCCATGGAGAGGCAACTTCTTCACATCCCCCAAATCACTTGGCCATATTGCTTCAATTATTTGTCTGGGAACTAGCACCCCCGCCACAGACTGGTCTGCCCAAGCAGCCCAATCCCAACATCACCCATACGATCCTCACACCTGAAAATACAAGAAGATTAAAGAAAACATTCAGAATGCCATTTGATAGGACCACTCACCCAAACTTTTTTTTTTTTTTATACTCTCAATTCAGGCCTACCATAAGATTTATAACGATTTGATCCCCATCTCCCAATCTGCTTTACTATATCCTCCCTCAACCCTAATATAGAAGCCTCAGTTGCGGCCCTTATACGAAAGGAAGGAGACCCAAACTCCAAGGGATTAAGACCTAATAACCCAATTGACCCTTTTAAAATAGCCCTAAACTGATATTTTGACAAAAATGAACCATCAGAATGAATTAATAACGGACCTCCTTGCGAAGGCCGTATGGCCCCATAATGCAATAATACCTGACAAGGACACACTACTGACCCACTAGGGAATAAGACTATATTCTTACCTTTTCTATAAATGTCAGTTTTACTACCCTTCAATAAAATTTCGACCCTTTTTTCACCTCATAGCACATCTTCCCTCTGTAAACCCCCAGGAACCCTTCTGCTTGGGCTCACTAATTCCGATATTCGAAAGGCCCCGAAAAAAGCTAAAACGAAGGCCGTTCGAAACAAGGTTATTTAAAATGTTGATGAACAAATATTAAACAACACTCCCCAAATCTTTTCAAGTAATGCAAATGTAATGGGTCTCCTCTTATCTACATTCTTAACCTTCTTTTTTAGGCCCTTAAGGACATGGCGGACCCAAAAAACTTTTGTCACATCACACAAACCCAATAAACAAAATCTAAAGGCTAAAGAAGCCAATCTTTTGTCCATACTGGATGCTGACAAACCCAAAACCCCCCCAATGCCACAACCATTCCAGTAAACAACCAGTAACATCATCAATCCCCTCCCTAAGTTCAGCCTGTCCTAACCACATTTCCCATTCCCTCCAGACTGTTACATATGCAGACCAAGTACCTGGGGCCAAAGAATTCTTTACTAAGTCAGCCAGTCCTCCTCCCCAAGCCTCCACAACTGATCCGGAAAACTCATTCCAACTGCATCCGCCTGAGGCGCCAGCTCTCTGAAACGGCTCCACTGTGAACGAGATAAAGCATCTGCTATCAGATTACACTTCCCAGGAATGTGTTTGGCCCTAACCAAAACATTCATACGCAAACATTTTAAAACTAGCACCCTCAGTAAACGCAAAACCGACGGGGAAGAAGTTGATAACGTGTTAATAGCAGAAACCACGCCCATATTATCCGTGTGGAATAATATAGATTTGTACACCAATTCACCCTCCCAAACAAACAAGGCTACCAATATCGGAAACAGTTCAAGAAATACCAGGTTTCAAATGAAATCAAGACCCACCCAGACCTGAGGCCAAACAGCCGCACACCAATGACCCTGAAAATATGCTCCGAAACCAATACCACCAGCCGCATCAGTTACCAAATCTAAATCAACATTGGAAACACAAGCTTCCATGAACATTGAAGCTCCATTAAAATCTTTAAGGAACCCCAACCATACTCGCAAATCATCTTTGTGCCCTTTCGTTACCCTTACAAAGTGATGAGGCTTGAGGACACCAGCTGTGGCCAAAGACATTCTCCTGGAAAATACTCTTCCAATGGGAATGATTCTACAGGCAAAATTCAATTTCCCCAACAGTGATTGCATCTCCCGCAAAGTCACCTTGCGGACTCTAAGAAACCGTTGAATCATTTCCGACAAATCCACAATCTTTTTCCTTGGCAACCTACATTCCATCTTAGCCGAATCAATTGTAATCCCCAAAAAATTGAGGGCCGTGACTGGACCCTCAGATTTTTCCATTGCAATGGGAACCCCAAATTCAGACGCCACTAAATAAAAACAATACCTCAACTTCAAACAAATATCCGATTCAGAAGGACCCACAAAAAGAAAGTCATCAAGATAATGTACAATAGACGAAAATCCCAACTTGACCTTCACAACCCACTCCAAAAAAGAGCTAAAACACTCAAACAAAGAACAGGATATGGAACACCCCATAGGGAGGCAAAGGTCCACATAAAAAACTCCATCAAAGCAACAAACCAATAGATAATGAGAAGAAGGATGAACCGGCAGCAATCGAAAAGCTGCTTCAATATCAACCTTTGCCAACCAAGCAAACTGACCCGCCTCCCTAACCATCTTGACAGCCAGGTCGAAAGATGCATAGGACACTGATGGTAATTCATCCGGAATGCCATCATTCACAGACCCCCCTTTTGGGAAAGACAGATGATGTATAATTCTGAACTTCCCCGGATCCTTCTTAGGAACCACACCCAAAGGGGAAATACGCAAATGAGGAATTGGAGGGGCTTTAAAAGGCTCTGCCATACGCCCCAACAAAACCTACTTCTCAAGTTTACCCTTTACAACATCAGGCCATTCCCTAGCTGACTTCAGATTGCCCCTATAGTGAACTACACCCCCAGAAGATTGTATTTTAAAACCATATTCAAATCCATGCCACAACAACAAAGCCTTTTCATTACAACCCTTTTGCTTAGCGTAAAGTACGAGCCACCGCTCCATCCCGCTTACCCTCACCGGCGTTGCTCCCTTTGTCAGGCAATTCCGGGACTCCACCCGTTTTGTTTTTTCTGAAATACTTGAAGAACGGATGGGCGCCCCCGCACCCCGAACACTCATGCCTAAATTTACAAGATGATCCCCATTTGCATCCTTTCTCATTGAAATCGAAGCAGAAACCCTTTTTAACTGCTGCCGGCGACCCACTCTGGAGCGACCCGCTGGCTCCCCCACGAAAAGGCTGCAAAGACCTTAACAGAGTCATTATCTTAAGCCAAAGCCCCATGTCCCGATCATCCCATTTCATCTCAGGCTTAACCGACAATCGTTGGCGGAACTGTTCATCACAAGCCCACCACGCCATACCCCCATACGTCCTTTGAGCAGCCACAAGTTCATCTAAATAGCAAAATAATGCCGCTCCCTGTTCTGGAAACTTACCAGCTAACACGCTGGCATAAATAACAAAAGCTTGAAACCAATTGGTAAAAGTTTTTGTTAATTTTTTTTCCTCTCCTCTTCCTCCTTTTCAGACGCATCCTTTTTTGAATACTCAGGGATTTCAAAGGACTGGTCAAGCGGTAAGAGTGAAAATAATTCAATAAATTCCAGTTTCCAAATCTTTTCCCTTAACTCAACCGTGAAGTGCATGCCTAAAGGCCCAATAGAACACAAACAAGACCGAGACAAAGCCGTATCAGCAATTTTAAGTTCCGGGCCCCCTGACCCCTTATTTTCAATGTTAGCAGCTTTTGAATGAGGCACCTCAACTGCCTGGGCCTGAATTGCCACCCCTGTACCTTGACCAACAGAACCCCCAACTGTCACATTTGACAAAGTGGTCCCAGAAGGTACCCAAGAACTGGCGACCCCTCCTGTTCCTTTAGCGTTGATCCCTTCTATCTTAGCTAACAAATCCCTTAAACCCGCTACAACAGTAACTGATATAGAATCAACATTCACCCCAATTTTTTCAACCCCAACATTCAATGCCCCGGTACCAACTCCCCCAGTACCTCTTCTAGGATCCTGAGCCGCTGGGGACTGATCCACTTGAGATGCAGCCGTAACCTTCTCATTAATCTGGAACCCAGAAGCCCTAGGTTCCGTAACAGCCATCTCCTGTTGATTTCCTTCAGCCTTTAAAACAGAAACATGTGACAAACCCCCCGATGGCGCCCATAACCCAACACCCCTCTTAGCCGTGGACATACCCAACACACTGTCGTCCAATACCCCTCTCCCCTTCTTAGGGGCTGTAGCCCAGACACTGCTACCCTTGAATCCCTGTATCTCTTGCGCTGTCTACCCCTACATTGTATTCTCCCACTCCCAGATCTGTTTGGCCGTTGAACAGAACTAACCGGACTATTAAATACAGTACAGTGACCTCTTCTCAACTCCCCCTTATGGCCAGAGTTAAAATTACTGGCCGTACTCACCCCTGCTTCCTCTCCCTTCAAATCAGAACGTCCCGACATAGGAACGCCGTCCTCTATATCAAGCCTAATATTATCTGTCCAAGAATCCTGCAGGCCATAAGCTTCCCCGCTCAGGCCGTCATCTCCCACCACAAGAAAACCAGGAGGATTCTCAGGCCCTGACCCAATTACATTCCCTTCTGAAAAATAAACATTATTAGAAGCAAGCAAATGTTCACCCACATCAACATTCCCACCCTTCAAATTCCTTACCTCACCCCTTAAAACTGAATCGCCCGATGCCCTGACTGAGATCCTGGACCGGCAAGGAGGACCAACCGCCCGAGGAGAAGGAGGTATAAAATCCTCCTCAGATGAAATTATAAGGTTAAATCCTCCCCGCCAGTATCAGCCTCCTCTTCAGGTTGGTCCCCGATTTTATCTTCTCCCATAAATCTTTCTTCAACAACATGCAACATATGACTCTCAAAACTAATTCTAGGCCTCAGAACCTGGGCCGTCTTTAACACCTTATGTACTTGCGCTTCTACAACATGAGATGAAACTGAAGTGCCGGGCTCCCTTGCTTCCCTTCTACCCTCAACTCTCTGTCTTTCGACTGTCCCCACAAACCTAGCGCTGTCTGCTTGCACATTACTATCCCTTAATAAACCAGGCCTCAACGGGCCGTCAACTTTGTTAGCTTGCTTTTTTCCCCTATTAGGCTCTTTAAGACCAGAAACGACCGTCTTACCCTGAAGCAAAGAATCACCCTCCTTCGTCGAAATGAACTCCTGCTCCAATTCAAAGGCATCACTGCTAGCTGCTATACAAGGCTGCCTAGTCCACACTTCAACTTGTCGACTCCCGGAACTGGAACCTGTTTTCTTCTTCGACGACGACTTTACCCCTGGACTAGGGCTGGATCTCCTGCGGCCGCTGGAACTTCCCACAACATCCGGATCCAACCTAACTGGTGGCCTGGAACTCCTTACCGATCTGGGCGACGCAACCGCCTTAACCTCCGCTTCGCCAGTATCCGGGACCAGCAATAAACTGAGCTTTTCTTCAAGCCAGGTAGGGCCCCTTTTCTTCACTGCTTCCTTGAGCTGCCCTAGTAGGACATCCAACTGCGCCATAGTAAATAGGCTGGAAACACGTACACGAAAAAGCAGTTCACCAAACAAATTTGCTGTCAGGTTGATGCCTGACTTTTCCCGCTCTTTCTTTAAGTACACAGGGGCTTGTGCTAGCCCCACCCATTATACCTTAACAACCAATCAGAAGATGGGCCTATTCCTCCAAAGGTCAAGGCCCCTTCACTTTACTCCGCACTCCCAGGGGCTCCTGGAGGCCAAACGAGTGATTTTTCATGGAAAATTGGGACAGTTAGCAAGTATGCCTTGATTAAATTGAAATCATGTATACTATATAGTCTATCTAGCTCAAGTTACTGACACTTCCAAATTCACAATCAGTGTCATATTGAAGAAGAAAAATATACAGTAGAGGTAGTTATAATTTTATTGTGTAGCTTCCCCAAGATCTGTGAATATATTTATTTGTTTAAAAGATTATTGCATGATATATGGCACAAATAGATGCATTCTTAGAAAGTATGTTACTTTTTACAGAGCAGTTGCATACAATGTTTTGAAGCAAAATATTGGTAACCAGGAAAGCAAATCCACAAAACATTTCTCACAGGAACTCTTTTGTGCCCAAGTTAGAAAGTATTAAAATGATAGCGAGACATACATTTTATATCACTATATGGAAAGAGCATGAAAAACACATGCATAATTACACAGAAGCAAATGCCTCTCATAAACATAAGGAGTCTGTATGTTGGTAATCGTACTGGCTTCATTGTAAGTAATGAACATAGTAGTAAAGTAGATGAGGTGGAAAGAAAAGCCAATAAATAATCACAGATATTTTGTGAACTGACAAAAGCTATCAGCTGAGTATATCATCAAGACTTCCAGAAAATACCTCACATCTGTGCCAATATCCAGCCATGGAAAATTGAGGAGAATGTGAAATTATTCCTACATAAGCTAGCATCCCTACTAGACGGCTATCAGTAAAAGTTTCTAAGGGAATTGAGCAGTTTATTCGCTCTTATGCTTGGGGTTTATCCCAGAATGGTAGATGGAGATGTTGTCATGATAGACAAACCTCAAGGTGCTGAACAGCTAGATGTGAGTTGTGCTTTGGGAGCAGAGACCGGACAGCTTGGGTCTGGAGTGTGTGAATTCTGATGCACCCACTAAGCCAGTGCATAACTGTGAGCCTCCATCCCCTGTTAGAGGAAGTGACACCCATTAGAGCTGGAAGACTCTAATGGGTGGAGTGGACTCATCTGCTTTTGGATGATGCTGAAGAGGATCCCCTCAAGATCTGTACAAATGCGAGTAATGTATCATCTTGTTTTCTTGTATAAAGTCAAAATAATCATTTAAAATGCACTCTAGTAGGTTCCCCACAACAGGTGCACTGGCTTGCAACTTCCTTGATGGGTTCTGGTTCCTACTTTGAATAATGTACCAACTTTAGCATTAACTTAGTCATGTGGTACCATTCCTGAGGATTTAAAATCTTGGGAAATTCATAGCATAAGTTTGACTATTGCAGGTTTAAGTTGTTAAACTGTCAATGCATTCTATCTGGCCCTGGATCTGTGTTCACCTTAAAGGGATGGATGCATTTCAGTTTTGAATACAACCATTTTTGTAAATACATGTATTAGCAAAAATGCTTCTAATAAAAGCTATAGCTGTTTCAAAAGTGTATTCAAGTATGCACCGTGCACCAGCATTGTTAACAAAGCACTTGCTCCAAGAGCCTAAGGTGCTTGTACCATCTGGCATTGACTCAATTTGTTAATTGCTAACATGATACAAGCCCCACTGATGCTCAGAGCTGATGGAGTATTTAATATGCTGGTGCACTAAGAATATCTAACTATGCTTCACATTAGCATGTGCAGAGAAAAATGATAACACTAAAACAGTGAACTTTTACTAGAAGCAGTTATGCCAATACATTTATATTGCAAATATGTTTCTACACAAATATGTAATTCATCTACGTGCATTGAAATTTTGATCAGAATGTCCCTTTAATATTATCAATCTCTTTCTGACATCTAGAAGCTTTATTTATACTGAAGAATTTATTTAACACATCAACCTTTTACAGGTCACTGCTGATCCACCTAAAATATCAGTGTTAAAATATTTTACTTCTAAAATATTTTGCATTTATATAATTGAAATTAAACAACATTTAGAGTTAGTATTAGTAAGAAAACTTTCAGAATACATTAACACATTACTACATTTTGTGCACTTGATTTTTCAGTTGACAAACATCCCAATATCGTGCCTTATGTGCCTTGTTTATAGCTGCCAATTCATTGTACAAGGCATAATTAAAATGTTAGATTCTACCTTCAATGGAAGAGATTTTCAAATATTTTTACCTCCAATATTTACCGCAATACAGAGTGCATCTTCATTAATTCATAGGGGCATATGTATCAACTGTGGATCAGGTCCGCCAGACCTCGCTGAATACGGCGAGCAATACGCTCGCCGTATTCAGTATTGCACCAGCAGCTCACAAGAGCTGCTGGTGCAACGCCGCCCCCTGCAGACTCGCGGCCAATGGGCCGCCAGCAGGGAGGTGTCAATCAACCCGATCGTACTCGATCGGGTTGTATTGTGGCAATGTCTGTCCGCCTGCTCAGAGCAGGCGGACAGGGTTATGGAGCAGTGGTCTTTGTGACCGCTGCTTCATAACTTCTGTTTCTGGCGAGCCTGCAGGCTCGCCAGAAACACGGGGCATCAAACTCCATTCGGAGCTTGATACATATGCTCCATAGTGAGAATGAAGAAGAGCAAAACAATTCAATACAGTTTTCAATACAGACAAGTTTTGTGGCAACAAATACATCATAAGATAGCATCACTGTGTGCTATCACAAGTTGTTTGTACCAACAGTTATTTTAATTTGTGCCTTGCTTCTCCACTAACAACCATGCTTTTTGTACTTCTGAACTCATTGGGAAGAATGTTTTGCAGTGTAACAAATAATTGTTTTTCACAGTTCAAATTAGCTGTAAAGAGTGATGCTTTACTATATAGAAGAGATGTCAGTCACAAGTTATAAGGCTTAAAATACTAAGTTTTATATATATATATATATATATATATATATATATACATACAGTATATCTGTGTGTGTTTGTATATTTATATATATAAATGTGTGTGTGTGTATATACATGTGTGTGTATGCGTATATATATATATATATATATATATATATATATATATATATATATATATATGTCTATCACCTACTTATCTACTTGATGGTTAAAAACAGAATATACTGTTTTCTTTTTAATGCTTCAGTAAATTGTTTAGAGAGCTATCTGAGCAAAGCATTGAGCTCCACCAATTCCTATACACAGTTGTTCCGTCTATGTTTGCCTTGAAATCAGATCCTGCATTGTGGATGAATAATGACAGAAGTGACATATCACTATTAGCTTTTCTAAAACATTTTCAGGACTTGTCTTTATTAATATCACTTGAATCCCATTAATTAAAAATTATGAGTGTCAATGCAAAGTCAATAACAGTGTATTAAATAGGGCTAAGAATATATATACACAAGTATGTGCAAAGATATATGTACAAATTCTAGCATTAATAATCATTTATATAAAAAAAATGAGATAAAAGACTTCTAGAAATACAAATGCACATTAATTTATGTGAAAGTATCATATAACAAATAAATATAAAAATAATTTTCTATGAGATATTGTTTGTTTAGGTTTAAATGAAGCTATTTCTTGGACAATAACAGATGAAAAATAAAAGATTAGCTTTAGAGAAATATGCATGTTCATGGACAGTAATGAAATGGTATAAATAAATTTGGGAAAAACCCGAATAACCACGACATTGATGACTGTTAGTTAATCACTTGACGCGCGTGTTTTTTACGGGGTTTTTTTATAAATAAGGGAATCATATGCAGATCCGCATCAGCGATGTCTGGCGAGCGTATTGACGCCGACGAATGCACTGAGATTGACACTTTGATAAATATGCCCCATAACCTCTAGTATATGTAATACTGTCAATTGGGGGAGGGGAAATAAACCTTTGCTATATCTAACCTGCCAGGAAACAGAGCAAAAAATGTCAATCTCCTTGGACAACTGAAAACTACCAGGGGCCATTAATTCCATCTCATTTGTGATATGTTGGCTAAACTCACTACTAAAAATAAAAAAGGATGACTGCACCTTTTATCAACAGGATGGTAATCTAGTCCTTTATATGCAAACTTCCATAGACTCAGCTAAATAAAGTCAGTCATATAATTCTCGGCTAAAGCAAATCTTTACATTAATTTTGCAAATAAAAACTGTATCAAATGTTACATTTTTGCTAAAATAACCTTTTGTTTTTACATTGTTCAATTACTTCCTAACATTTTAAGATTCTTTAAAGGGGCATTAAACTGTTACTACTCACTATACGTTTTATTCACTTGGTCAAAAATTGCACATGTCAAAGGGGGGCCCTGATCAAGGGTTAAGTAAGGGACCCCAACATTTCTAGTGGCTGCCCTGCTGCTAGAGTGTCTATATGTGAATCCTTATATGTGTGTGTTTCAGTTAATGAGTGTGTCTGTGTGTTTCTGTGTTTGTGTGTTACTACCTTTACAACATTTCCAAGTTTGACTACACTTAAGAATAAAGTGCATATACGTTTTAGTCAATTGGTCAAAAATTACACATGTCAAAGGGGGGGGGGTCTGATCAATGGTTAAGTGGCGGCCCTGCTCACTATGCTATTGTGTTTCCTCCTATGTCTGCAGTTCTATTCAAAGCTATTCTCTTATTTCAAACCTTCAAAGTGCTGGTTAGTGAGGTTCTGCATTTTCACACAGGATGCTTCCATCTTGGAATATGAAGGGACATTCTACTCCAGAATTGTTATTGCTTAAAAAGATAGAAAATCCCCTTATTACCCATTCCCCAGTTTTGCATAACCAACACGGTTATATTAATATACTTTTTACCTCTGTGATTACCTTGTATCTAAGCCTCTGCAGAATGCCCCTTATCTTAGTTCTTTTGACAGACTTGCACTTTAGCTGACTTGCACTTTAGCACTGTCTAGTTGTGAAAAATTGCACTGAGATAGGGCTTAGAAATTAGTATATGATCCTACCTAGGTTTAACTTTCAACAAAGAATACCAAGAGAACAAGACAAATGCTTGAAAGACAGCAGGGGCATTGCACAGCCCAAAAGGTATTATGAGGTACTCATAATGCCATTATCTCGTGTTGAAGGCTGTCTTCCACTTATGTCCTGGGAAGATGCGAATGAGCTTGTACGCCCCACGAAGATCTAAATTTGTGAAGTAGCTCGCATTTTGGAGTGAATCCTATAATTCAATGATCAAGGGAATAGGATAACAATTCTTGATTATTATGTTTGTTTAGGGCTCTGTAGTCGATACAGGGTCTCAGACCACCATCTTTCTTACCGACAAAAGAGAACCCAGTCCCGGCAGGAGAGGAGGAAGGGCGAATGAAGCCTTTAGCTAAATTCTCTTGGATATATTCTTCCATGGCATTGGTTTCAGCCTTGGACAGTGGATAAGTCCTTCCTTTAGAAAATGGGGCTCCAGGAAAGAGGTCGATTTTTCAGTCGTAAGGACGGTGAGGTGGTAGCAGATCAGCTGCTTTCTTTTCAAGACATCCGTAAAGTCTGCATATACTAAGGGAAGGTTAGAAGGGGTCAGAAGGCTGGCTATAGGAATGTGTTGTAGTGGAGTAACCGTTGGCAAGCAGGAGCAAAAACAGGATTTACCCCAGGAGGCCAACTGTCCTTCAGTCCAGACGAATTGAGGAATGTGTTTACGTAGCCAAGGAAGACCAAGGATAACTGGTTGTGCTGGAGAATGAATGACATCAAACTGCAACTGTTCAGAATTTAGGACCCCCACAGTCATGGTTAGGGGTGCTGATTTGAAATGGATTAAACCTGATCCAAGGGGAGTGCCTTCCAGAGTGGTTATTTTTAGACACTGTTTTATCTGGAGAAGAGGCAACCCTGCAAGAATCATAAAACAGTGATCTAGGAAATTTCTGGCTGCCCCTGAATCAATAAAGGCCTGAGCGTGGACAGAGTACTGGAGAAAGGTGAGGGTAATAGGTATCACGATCCGAGAAGAGTGAGGGAAATCAGTAGTGGCCATGATTAGAGGTACCCCACTCTTATCCTCTAAGCGTTGGCTATTCCCGGCAGTATATCACAATTCTTAAGTTGATGTGCATTAGAAACACAATAGAAGCACAATTTTAGGGGTATATTTATTAATGTGCGAGTGGACATGATACGATGTAGTCTTGTAAGGGTTTTTCCCCTGCTTTGTTTGCCATGTGCTGCTGGCAGCCATTTTACTCACCTCTCTTGCTGACTCAGGTGCATACTGTGTGATGCTGCTCATTTCCTGCACTTCCTTTTATGGCCAGACTGGTGTACATCATCCGTGTGAGACGGGATGCAGTCTCAGAATTATGATGTCATCACTTATTATTTAAAGGGCCTCTGTTCAGTATGCTTTGTCCTTGCGTTGTCTCAGACCTGTTTGTGAGAGCTCCTGTGTATTACCTGGCTGTCTGTCCCTCCTGGTTCCTGATCCCTGGCTTGTTCCTGACTCTGCTGTTCTCCTTATTCCTGATTCTGGCTCGTCTGACTATTCGCTTTGGCTCCTGACTCGGCTCGTCTGACTACCAGCTCTGGTTTTGATTTCTGGCTTGTTATTTGACTTGTGGACTTTTTATTATTTTTTGCTATTAATAAAGGTGTGATTATTTTTGCACTTATCGTCTCAGTCTGATTCCTGGCATCCTGACAAGCGTATTATGTCTGCCGCACATCGATAAATGCTGACAGAATACGCTGTCTGCATTTATCATTGCACTAGCAGTTCTTGTGAACTGCTGGTGCAATGCCGCCCCCTGCTGATTCGCGACCAACCGGCCCTTGATAAATCGGCCCCTTAATCTCCTTTTTCTCTGTCTTTCAGATTTAAGGGAAGAGAGATCCATAGGTTCCTCTTCAAAAGTAACTGGAGGTGCTGAAAGGGTAGAGGGCAGTCTATTGGCTAGAGGGGTAAGAGGACGAGAAGGAAGAATTCTGAGAGTTTTCTCTCTCTTAGCTTGTCTTTCCTGAAAGCGAGAATCCAGACTGATGCAGAGTGCTATAAAATCATCCAGGGAAGAGGGAACATCACGATAAGTGAGCTCATCCTTGATGCATTCATGCAAGCCTCTCTGGAAGGCCGCCTTGAAAGCACTGCTATCCCAACTGGTCTCAAGTGCTAAGGTGGGAAACTTGATGGCGTACTGTGCCACAGATCTATTGCTCTGACGGAGATCCAAGAGAGAGTACTCTGCAGCAGAAGTGCGACCAGAAGTCCAAAATACATAAGATAATGCAGAAATTAAGGTATCAGCATCATTCAGGAGTTGAGCACTCTGTTCCAAGAGGGGAAAGACCCAGGCTAGGGCCTTGTCTTTTAACAAAGAAATAATAAAGGTAACCTTTGACTGATGAGACTGGAAGGTATGAGGGTCATTGCGGAAATTCAGTCTGCACTGGTTGAGAAAACCCCTGCAGTCAGTAGTGCCATCAAACTTGTCAGGCAACGGTATCCGGGGTATGCTACCAGAAGCAGGGGAGGAGGTTGCGGTACTAGCAGCAAGGACAGACTGTGTGGAAACAGGCGCAGCATTCTTCTCTGCAACAAGTGAGAAAAGCATTGTAGTAATAGTCTCCAATTTGGAATCCAGGCTTTGCAGGTATGTGGCATGGGTTCCCAACATCTGTCCCTGAAGAGAGATTGCTTTAGCTACCTCATTTGGGTCCATAGCCTAAGTATAATGTAATGCTCGTGGGATATTTCCCTATCAGACCAAACTTGGCCAGTAGTCTTCTTATCCTGGCATCAAGTGGAAGGATAAGGAAATATCCCAGAACAAGAGAATAAAGTAACTGAGGTAACAGAACTCACAGTAGAGGGGCAATCCTTCTCGGCACTACAGGGAATAACTGGAGAGTAGTCAGGCAAGCAGAGTTCTGCAACAATGAGACAATCCACAGTAACAGCAGTTCAGGGGTTAATCAGAAGAGTGGTCAGAGGCAAGCAGAGTTCAGCAGCAGTAAGGCAATCCGTCAGTTTAGGGGTTAAACAGGCAGAGAGGTCAGACAGGCAGAGTTCAGTTACAATAAGGCAATCCAGCAATTCAGGGGTTAAACAGGCAGAGTGGTCAGACAGGGCAGAGTTCAGTAACAATTAGACAATCCAGCAATTCAGGGGTAAAACAGGCAGAGTGGTCAGACAGGCTGAGTTCAATAACGATAAAGCAATCCAGCAATTCAGTAGCAATAAGCACCCAGGATCACACACAGTAACACCTATACTTGGGCAAGGTATAGGAAGAGAGGTGAGACTTACATAAGTGCAGATTCACGCCAGCAGATGGTGAGCGGTATCAGAGGAAGGAGACGGCGTGCGGCAATGACATCATCACCAAAACAACCGCCTCAACCATAGCTATGGCCATGGGAAGAGAATGGCGAGCTGCCGCTGAGACAGAGTGGCGTGACAGGTATAAGTTATCGCTTAACGGCTTCTAATACTTTCTTTGGGATGCAAAAATGTTGACTTCCAATATTGAGATATAACGCGCCACTGGAAGCAGTCGATAATTATTTATCGGTTTGCAACCTCACGCAAAACAAATTACGAGTCAATGGAAATGAGACCTAAGTTGCCAATAACATCTGCTGAAAGACTTTTAAAGATTGTTGTAAAAAGAGTAAAGTTAGTCTGCTGCATAATAATTGTGTTGAGAAACATTGCAGTTGTTGCCATGGGTGCCTGCAGTTTTTTTCCCGGGGGGGAGTAGTTTGCGGGCAAAAAAGTAAAATGCCCACAACAAAATAATATCAGTGGCAATATGTGTAGCAGGAGATAGTTGCACATTATTTTAAAAATAGTAGCTCATTAGCATAAGAATATTGACATGCATGCCTGGATATAAAGATCAACATTCAAGAGGAAATGTAATTACCTCATCTTGATACCCTCCTAAAGACTCACATGGTTACACTGACACTAGAGAAGGTAAAGGGACAGTAAACACCAGAATTGTTGTTGTTTAAAAAGGTAGATAATCCCTTTATTACCCATTCCCCAATTTTGCATAACCAGCACAGTTATAATAATATACTTTTTAACTCTGTAATTACCTTGTATCTATGGCTCTGCAAACTGCCCCCTTATTTCAGTTCTTTTGACAGACTTGCATTTTTAGCCAATCAGTGCTTGCTCTTAGATGCTTCACGTGCCTGAGCTCAATGTTATCTATATGAAACACATGAACTAATGCCCTCTAGTGGTGAAAAACTGTCAAAATGCTTCCAGATTAGAGGTGGCCTTCAAGGTCTAAGAAATTGGCATATATACCTCCGAGATTTAGCTTTCAACTAAGAATACCAAGAGAACAAAGCAAAATTGGTAATACAAGTAAATTGGAAAGTTGTTTAAAATTACATGCCCTATTTAAATCATGAAAGTTTTTTTTTTTTTACTTAACTGTCCCTTTAAGTAGCATTATCACAAAGCTGCATGCCATGTGCGGCCTGTGATTAAAAGGATTAGAGTTAATGACTTCCTTAACACCCTTTATTTTAGATTAGGTGATCTCAGCCTACTCCCTGGCCATAGCTAACATATATACAGTTCTAGGCTAACCACAGGATCTGTAGCATAGGAGCCTACACCATTAACTGCTAAGTATATTTAAAGGGACAGTCTAGACCCTATACATATTCTTTATTACTTATTATCACATACCAGAAAAGCATCTTGCAACTGGTCCTACATCTATAAGCTTGTAAGAAGTACATGAGACATTTAAATATTAATTGTTTGTTAGGAGCCGAAAATGGCCACTAAGCTCTGCCCACAACTTTCTTCTTGTCCAGTTAGCTGTTCTTTTGTATGACAGTTTAGTAGCGGATGTTTCATATTTTTTTAGTTAGCTATTTGAAATTGCACATGCAAAAATCAGCACATGAGAGTAGGAAAACTTATTTAAGAGTCGATCATGATTGGAAAAACTTAACATACCAAAATATACATGCAATAGGTGGGCAGAGCTTGGTGGCCATTTTTGGCTCCTTACTATTAATATTTAATGTACTTTAATGTTTCGTGTACTTCTTACAAAGTTAGAGCTATGGAACCAGTTGAAAGATGATTGTCTAGTATGTAACAGTACAGGTGAAACTCGAAAAATTAGAATATCGTGCAAAAGTTCATTTATTTCACTAATGCAACTTAAAAGGTGAAACTAATATATGAGATAGACTCATTACATGCAAAGCAAGATAGTTCAAGCCGTGATTTGTCATAATTGTGATGATTATGTCTTACAGCTCACGAAAACCCCAAATCCACAATCTCAGAAAATTAGAATATTACAAGCAATCAATAAAACAAGGATTGTACATACCTGTAGAACAATATCGGACCTCTGAAAAGTATAAGCATGCATACTGTATGTACTCAGTACTTGGTTTGGGCCCCTTTTGCAGCAATTACTGCCTCAATGTGGCGTGGCATGGAAGCTATCAGCCTGTGGCACTGCTGAGGTGTTATGAAAGACCAGGATGCTTCAATAGCGACCTTCAGCTCTTCTGCATTGTTCCGTCTCATGTCTCTCATCTTTCTCTTGGCAATGCCCCATAGATTCTCTATGGGGTTCAGGTCAGGCGAGTTTGCTGGCCAATCAAGCACAGTAATCACACGGTCATTGAACCAGGTTTTGGTGCTTTTGGCAGTGTTGGCAGGTGCCAAGTCCTGCTGGAAAATGAAGTCAGCATCCCCATAGACCTAATCTGCAGAAGGAAGCATGAAGTGCTCCAAAATCTCCTGGTAGACGGCTGCGTTAACCCTGGACTTAATGAAGCACAGTGGACCAACACCAGCAGATGACATGGCTCCCCAAATCAACACAGACTGTGCAAACTTCACACTGGACTTCAAGCATCTTGCAGTGTGTGCCTTTCCATTCTTCCTCCATACTCTGGGTCCTTGGCTTCCAAATGAGATGCAAAATTTGCTCTCATCAGAAAAGAGGACTTTGGACCACTGAGCAACAGACCAGGTCTGTTTTTCTTTAGCCCAGGTAAGACGCTTCTGACGTTGTTTGTTGTTCAGGGGTGGCTTGACAAGAGGAATACAACATTTGAAGCCCATGTCCAGGATCCGTCTGTGTGTGGTGGCTCTTGTGAAAGTCCCCAACACTTTTGAATGACTTTTTCCTGACAATCCTCTCCAGGCTGCGGTCATCCCTGCTGCTTGTGCACCTTTTTCTTCCACACTTTTCCCTTCCACATAACTTTCTATTAATGTGCTTTGATATAGCACTTTGTGAACATCCAACTTCTTTTGCAATTACCTTTTGAGGCTTTCCCTCCTTATGGAGGGTGTCAATGGTGGTTTTCTGCACAACTGTCAGGTCAGCAGTCTTTCCCATGATTGTGATTCCTACTGAATCAGACTGAGAGACCATTTAAGGGCTCAGGAACTCTTTGCAGGTGTTATGGCTTAATTAGCTGATTAGAGTGGGACACTTTGAACCTAGAATATTGCACCTTTTCACAATATTCTAATTTTCTGAGATTGTGGATTTGGGGTTTTCATGAGCTGTAAGCCATAATCATCACAATTATGACAAATCATGGCTTGAACTATCTTGCTTTGCATGTAATGAGTCAATCTCATATATTAGTTTCACCTTTTAAGTTGCATTAGTGAAATAAATGAACTTTTGCACAATATTCTAAGTAATCAAAATTATGTATTGGGTCTAGACTGTCCCTTTAAATAAATTGCTTGGTAGACTATATACAGGGAGTGCAGAATTATTAGGCAAGTTGTATTTTTGAGGATTAATTTTATTATTGAACAACAACCATGTTCTCAATGAACCCAAAAAACTCATTAATATCAAAGCTGAATAGTTTTGGAAGTAGTTTTTAGTTTGTTTTTAGTTATAGCTATTTTAGGGGGATATCTGTGTGTGCAGGTGACTATTACTGTGCATAATTATTAGGCAACTTAACAAAAAACAAATATATACCCATTTCAATTATTTATTTTTACCAGTGAAACCAATATAACATCTCAACATTCACAAATATACATTTCTGACATTCAAAAACAAAACAAAAACAAATCAGTGACCAATTTAGCCACATTTCTTTGCAAGGACACTCAAAAGCCTGCCATCCATGGATTCTGTCAGTGTTTTGATCTGTTCACCATCAACATTGCGTGCAGCAGCAACCACAGCCTCCCAGACACTGTTCAGAGAGGTGTACTGTTTTCCCTCCTTGTAAATCTCACATTTGATGATGGACCACAGGTTCTCAATGGGGTTCAGATCAGGTGAACAAGGAGGCCATGTCATTAGATTTTCTTCTTTTATACCCTTTCTTGCCAGCCACGCTGTGGAGTACTTGGACGCGTGTGATGGAGCATTGTCCTGCATGAAAATCATGTTTTTCTTGAAGGATGCAGACTTCTTCCTGTACCACTGCTTGAAGAAGGTGTCTTCCAGAAACTGGCAGTAGGACTGGGAGTTGAGCTTGACTCCATCCTGAACCCGAAAAGGCCCCACAAGCTCATCTTTGATGATAAAAGCCCAAACCAGTACTCCACCTCCACCTTGCTGGCGTCTGAGTCGGACTGGAGCTCTCTGCCCTTTACCAATCCAGCCATGGGCCCATCCATCTGGCCCATCAAGACTCACTCTCATTTCATCAGTCCATAAAACCTTAGAAAAATCAGTCTTGAGATATTTCTTGGCCCAGTCTTGACCTTTCAGCTTGTGTGTCTTGTTCAGTGGTGGTCGTCTTTCAGCCTTTCTTACCTTGGCCATGTCTCTGAGTATTGCACACCTTGTGCTTTTGGGCACTCCAGTGATGTTGCAGCTCTGAAATATGGCCAAACTGGTGGCAAGTGGCATCTTGGCAGCTGCACGCTTGACTTTTCTCAGTTCATGGGCAGTTATTTTGCGCCTTGGTTTTTCCACACGCTCTTGCGACCCTGTTGACTATTTTGAATGAAACGCTTGATTGTTCGATGATCACGCTTCAGAAGCTTTGCAATTTTAAGAGTGCTGCATCCCTCTGCAAGATATCTCACTATTTTTGACTTTTCTGAGCCTGTCAAGTCCTTCTTTTGACCCATTTTGCCAAAGGAAAGGAAGTTGCCTAATAATTATGCACATCTGATATAGGGTGTTGATGTCATTAGACCACACCCCTTCTCATTACAGAGATGCACATCACCTAATATGCTTAATTGGTAGTAGGCTTTCGAGCCTATACAGCTTGGAGTAAGACAACATGCATAAAGAGGATGATGTGGTCAAAATACTCATTTGCCTAATAATTCTGCACTCCCTGTATAACTAGTGGTCTTGATCTCTCAAGATCTAAGATTCTACACTAGCTATAATATTCCAAATCTTTTCTGGATTTTTGGATCCACTTCTAATCATTTTTAGCAGACGTATAAAAGGACTGGCTCTTCTTCAAAGAAACATTTTTGTTTAAAGTTCACAAAATTCATCCTTACATGTATTGCTTGCCAAACGTTTAACACAGATCAAAAAAAAAAAAGTGCAATTACATTAATTATACACTCACAAGATCTATGAGTTTTACACGATTTATTAATGTAAACAAAGATTAACTTAATTCATGTAATTTTTATTGGATTGGAGCACAAAACATGTATATTATTCCTTATGAGTGCCACATTAAACCACACAGGTATAAGATTAAATCTTTAAGAAAAACACGTAGTTGTTTATTTTCTTTTAAATGCTGCTGCATTTTGACAGAAATACATTTTGGAGTGATTTATTATAATTATTAAATTTAATCTAACAACTAATTTGAAGCAGTAAAAATCATATACATGTTCTATCCTGTACGTACAGTACTTAAAATGCACATATAAAAAAGTTGAATTTTTATAGGGTGGGAAGATATCTTGCCACTGGCAAAGATGTGATGTTTTGGAAAGGTAAGAATCAGTAATGTTATCATCTGAAGTATGCTACCCTCCTTAAAAAATATTGCATAATAAAATGTTGTTATGATTGATTAATTAATTGTTGAAAATTAGAATTCTAAAATATGGTTGGTTGCTTATTTTTTATGAAATATTATCTATACAAATAATTTCTTTCATACAAGTGGTGAGAGCCTATGATCTATTACTCCTGGGAATTACTCTACTTTGGCACTAGGAGGAGGCAAAGATTCCCAAAACCTCAAGAGCTCTATAAAACCCCTCCCATCTCACTGGAAACTATAGGGTGGGAAGATATCTTGCCACTGGCAAAGATGTGATGTTTTGGAAAGGTAAGTATCAGTAATGTTATCATCTGAAGTATGCTACCCTCCTTAAAAATATTGCATAATAAAATGTTGTTATGATTAATAAATTGTTGAAAATTAGAATTCTAAAATATGGTTGGTTGCTTATTTTTTATAAAATATTATCTATAAAAATAATTTCTTTCATACAAGTGGTGAGAGCCTATGATCTATTACTCCTGGGAATTACTCTACTTTGGCACTAGGAGGAGGCAAAGATTCCCAAAACCTCAAGAGCTCTATAAAACCCCTCCCATCTCACTGGAAACTAGTCTTATTTTTGTCTCCACTGGAAGAAGGTGAAGAATGAAGTTGTGCTTGTTATTCTTCTGTGAGAGGGGTACTCAGACTATTTTTTTGTGTGCATCAGCTTTTGGGTCTGTGCATGTCAGGTTAGCGCATGGTTTACGCACATAGGGTTTTGGCACATGTTTTCCTTTTTTTATGCAGCAAAGAAGTTATGCACACATTCCCTATTTAGGGTTAGTTTACAAGTGGCCCTACTGTTGTGTGCGAGTGATATTGTGTTTTTTATCCAGTTTGCATGTAAGTTAAATACTCCTTGTATTACGAGTTAAAAGCAAATGCGAACGCACGAGTGCAAACGCGATTTAGGCTAGAAAGAACCGGTGCATACATATGTATTTATATGTGATTATATGTATTTACAGACATATATATACACATAAATACATATGTATACATATATAGACAGATATATAAGTGCATTCAAGCAATTTAGAGTCAAGTACTTGAAAAAATGCAATATTTATACATTATTCATATTTAACCCCTTAATGTCCGAGGACGTACGCCATACGTCCTCAGAAAAAATACAGTTAACGCCTGAGGACGTATGGCGTACGTCCTCGGTTTGGAAAGCAGCTGGAAGCGATCCTCATCGCTTCCAGCTGCTTTCCGGTTATTGCAGGATGCCTCAATATCGAGGCATCCTGCAATAACAATTTGTACCCCTCCGGTGCAGAGAGAGCCACTCTGTGGCCCTCTCTACACCGGACATCGATGGCCGCAATCGTTGGTGGGTGGGAGCTGCAGTGGGAGGCGGGTGGGCGGCCATTGATGGTTTCTTAGACACAGAGGGGGGCGGGATCGGGGGCGGGACAGTCAGGGGCGCGCACAGAAACGCGCGCGTGCACGGGGGATCGGCGGGCGGGCGCGTGCACGGGGAGGGAGGGAGCGGGTGGGAACCGCTTACACTACAGAAAATGATCCTATATAAGTGGGAGGAAGAGGGGGAATAAATGCCCCAAAAAAGTAATCTAAGGGATCTGGGAGGGGGTGGGGGTAGGGGTTGGTCGTGGGGAAGCTACACTACAGAAAAACGTAAAAAATAAAATTAAAAAAGAGAAAAAATATTGTAAACTGGGTACTGGCAGACAGCTGCCAGTACCCAAGATGGCCCCCAATAAGGCAGAGGGGGGGTTAGAGAGCTGTTTTGGGGGGGATCAGGGAGGTTGGGGCTAAGGGGGGATTCTACAAAGTAGCATATGTAAATATGCTAAAGATTAATTTTTTTCTGCAATTACTTAAGATGGCGGGGACAATTGTGGGGTGGGGGAGGGAAGGGAGCTGTTTGGGAGGGATCAGGGGGTCTGATGTGTCAGGTGGGAGGCTGATCTCTACACTAAAGCTAAAATTAACCCTGCAAGCTCCCTACAAACTACCTAATTAACCCCTTCACTGCTAGCCATAATACACGTGTAATGCGCAGCAGCACTTAGCGGCCTTCTAATTACCAAAAAGCAACGCCAAAGTCATATATGTCTGCTATTTCTGAACAAAGGGGATCCCAGAGAAGCATTTACAACTATTTGTGCCATAATTGCACATGCTGTTTGTAAATAATTTCAGTGAGAAACCTAAAATTGTGAAAAATATAGCGTTTTTTTTTTATTTGATTGCATTTGGCGGTGAAATGATGGCATGAAATATACCAAAATGGGCCTAGATCAATACTTAGGGTGGTCTACTACACTACACTGAAGCTAAAATTAACCCTAGAAGCTCCCTACATGCTCCCTAATTAACCCCTTCACTGCTGGGCATAATGCACGTGTGGGGCGCAGTCGCATTTAGCAGCCTTCTAATTAGTAAAAAGCAAAACCAAAGCCATATATGTCTGCTATTTATGAACAAAGGGGATCCCAGAGAAGCATTTACAACCATGTATGCTATAATTGCATAAGTTTTTTGTAAATAACTTCAGTGAGAAACCTAAAGTTTGTGAAAAAAATTGTGAAAAAGTGAACAATTTTTTTTATTTGATCGCATTTGGTGGTAAAATGGTGGCATGAAATATACCAAAATGGGCCTAGATCAATACTTTGGGATGTCTTCTAAAAAAAAATATATACATGTCAATGGATATTCAGGGATTCCTGAAAGATATCAGTGTTCTAATGTAACTAGCGCTAATTTTGAAAAAAAGTGGTTTGAAAATAGCAAAATGCTACTTGTATTTATGGCCCTATAACTTGCAAAAAAAGCAAAGAACATGTAAACATTGGGTATTTCTAAACTCAGGACAAAATTTAGAAACTATTTAGCATATTTTTTTTTTTGGTGGTTGTAGATATATAACAGATTTTGGGGGTCAAAGTTAGAAAAAGTGTGTTTTTTTCCATTTTTCCTCATATTTTATAAAAATTTTTATAGTAAATTATAAGATATGATGAAAATAATGGTATATTTTGAAAGTACATTTAATGGCGAGAAAAACGTTATATAATATGTGTGGGTACATTAAATGAGTAAGCTAAACACAAACACAGCAGAAATTTAAAAATAGCCTTGGTCCCAAACGGACAGAAAATGGAAAAGTGCTGTGGTCATTAAGGGGTTAATAAAATATTATAGTGTGTATTAACTGTAACTATTCTACATTCCAATGTTCTTCACAGAGGTGAATATGTTCTATGTATTGTTAAATAGACATTCCTATATGTATTTATATATATCTATACCTATTTTTAATTGTATATGTATATATATATATATATATATATATATATATAAAATATATATTTTGCCTAAATTCCATCAGATATATATATAGGAATGTATATTTAAACAAAATATAGAACATATTCTGTTATGTTCAGAACATTAGAATGTACATTATGCCATGTAAGCTTCTGTATTTAAATTTATAATAACCGTGATCAGGTTTGCACAACTTGTTGGGTGTTATGCTTTTTTTTTTTTTTTAAATCGGGGCTCCATTAAAGGCTATTGGGCCTATTTATCAATACCTGATCCGCCAGCAATACGCTCTCCGTATTCAGCATTGCACCAGCAGCTCTTGTGAGCCAGCAGGGGGGTGTCAATCAACCCGATCATACTCGATCGGGTTGAATTGCGGCGATGTTGCAGCGACAGGTTTTGGAGCAGCGGTCTTTAGACCGCTGCATCATAGCGGGTGTTTCTGGCTGGCCTGCAGGCTCACCAGAAACATGGGCCCTCAAGCCTTCGCAACCTCATATAATCTCAAGTATTTTTACTTTTAACTCATAATATGAGTGTGAACCGCTGAACCATTTTTATTTAAAGTTGAACATATTTGTTTTCTTTTAAAGGACTTACTTTAGGGATTAAGGATCCTAAGGTAGCTGAGAATAAGTCTACTAATTACTTACACCTAGATTACGAGTTTTGCGGTAACAGGGGTGCGGTGTTAATGCACAGTTTTCCCTCACCGCTCACCTAAAGTAACGCTGGGATTACGTTTTTTTTTAAACCCGGCGTTAGCCGCAAAAAGTAGAGCGTAGAGCAGAATTTAGCTCCACATCTAGCCTTAATACCAGCGCTGCTTATGGTAGCGGTAAGCAGGCTAAACGTGCTCGTGCACGATTTCCCCATAGGAATCAATGGGACTGATTCGGCTGAAAAAAAAACTAACACCTGCAAAAAAGCAGCGTTCAGCTCTTAATGCAGCCCCATTGATTCCTATGGGAAAATACTTTTTATGTCTACACCTAACACCCTAACATGAATCCCGAGTCTAAACACCCCTAATTTTACACTTATTAACCCCTAATCTGCTGCCCCGACATCGCCAACACCTACATTTTATTATTAACCCCTAATCTGCCACTCCGGACACCGCCCCCACCTACATTATAGTTATTAACCCCTAATATGCCGCCCCCAACATCGCCGACACCTACTTTTTATTTATTAACCCCTACTCTGCCGCCCCCAATGTATTAAATAACTATTTAATAACTTCCTAGTTAAAATAATTACAAATTTACCTGTAAAATAAACCCTAACCTAAGCTACAATTACACCTAACACTACCCTATAATTAAATTAATTACCTAAACTATCTAAAATTAATTACAATTAAATTAAATAAACTAAAGTACGGAAAAAAACAAACACTAAATTACAGAAAATAATAAAATAATTACAATGTTTTTAAACTAATTACACCTAATCTAATCCCCCTAATAAAATAAAAAAGCCCTCCAAAATAATAAAAATCCCTACCCTACACTGAATTACAAATAGCCCTTAAAAGGGCCTTTTGCGGGGCATTGCCCCAAAGTAATCAGCTCTATTACCTGTAAAAAAAAAAGACTATCAGACAATAGAATGCGAGCTCAATCCTATGGGCTGATTGGATCAGCCAATAGGATTTTTTCTACCTTAATTCCGATTGGCTGATAGAATTCTATCAGCCAATCAGAATTGAAGGGACGCCATCTTGGATGACATCACTTAAAGGTACCGTCATTTAGTGTTAGTCATCGTAAGGAAGAGGATGCTCCGCGTCGGATGGCTTGAAGATGGACCCGCTCCTCTCCGGATGGATGAAGATAGAAGATGCCGCCTGGCTGAAGATTTCTGCCCGTCTGGAGGACCTCTTCTGCCCGGATAGGACGAAGACTTTGGACCCTCTGGGGGACCACTTCTGCCCGGTTGGGTGAAGACATCTCAAGTTAAGGTGATCTTCAAGGGGGTAGTGTTAGGTTTTATTAAGGGGGGATTGGGTGGGTTTTAGAGTAGGGTTGGGTGTGTGGGTGGTGGGTTGTAATGTTTGGGGGGTATTGTCTTTTTTTTACAGGTAATAGAGCTGATTAGATTAGGTGTAATTAGTTTAATGTTTTTTTAATTATTTTATTATTTTCTGTAATTTAGTGTTTGTTTTTTTCGTACTTTAGTTTATTTAATTTAATTGTAATTAATTGTAGTTAGTTTAGGTAATTCATTTAATTATAGTGTAGTGTTAGGTGTAATTGTAACTTAGGTTAGGGTTAATTTTACAGGTAAATTTGTAATTATTTTAACTAGTAAGTTATTAAATAGTTAATAACTATTTACTAACTATTGTACCTAGTTAAAATAAATACAAACTTGCCTGTAAAATAAAAATAAATCCTAAGATGGCTACAATGTAACTATTAGTTACATTGTAGCTATTTTAGGGTTTATTTTATAGGTAAGAATTTTGGTTTTAAATAGGAATAATTTATTTAATTGTAGTAATTTAAGTTTGACTTATTTAAATTATATTTAAGTTATGGGGGTGTTAGGGTTAGGGTTAGACTTAGATTTAGGGGTTAATAACTTTATTATAGTGGCAGCAACGTTGGGGGCTGCAGATTAGGGGTTAATAAGTGTAGGTAGGTGTCCCAATGTTAGGGCCGGCAGATTAGGGGTTAATAAAATTTAACTAATGTTTGCGAGGCGGTAGTGCGGCGGTTTAGGGGTTAATATATTTATTGAAGTGGTGGCTATGTACGGTCGGCAGATTAGGGGTTAAAAAATGTATTTAAGTGTTTGCAATGTGGGGGTGGGTGGGCTCGGTTTAGGGGTTAATAGGTAGTTTATGGGTGTTTGTGTACTTTTTATCACTTTAGCTAAGAGTTTTATGTTACGGCATTAGCTCATAAAACTCTTAACTACTGACTTTTAAATGCGGTATCAGTCTTGACAGGAGAGGCTGTACCGCTCACTTTTTCTAAGACTCGTAATACCGGCGTTAGGCAAATCCCATTAAAATGATAGGATACACAATTTACGTAAGTGGATTTGCGGTATACTCGAGTCACAGGAAAAAAGTGAGCGGTACACCTGTATCTGCCAGACTCGTAATACCAGCGGGCGTTAAAAAGCAGCGTTGGGACCTCTCAATGCTGCTTTTTAAGGCTAACGCAAGACTCGTAATCTAGCAGTTAGATTCTATCTTTCTATGGTTAAATACCCTAAGTTTTTTCTTCTCCCTGATGCTGTCTCTGAGATAGTTTCTAGAAAATGGTTTAAGTCAGGTAAATCTTTGAATCCTTCTGCAAGGTTTAAGAAGATGTATCACTTACCTGCTTGTAATATTTAACATCTTTAGACTGCCCCCATGGAAGATGGGGTCATTACTACTTTGGCTAAGCGTACTGCTATTCATCTGGAAGATAGTACTTCCTTTAAAGACCCTTTGAATAGGAAATTAGAATCCTTTTATAGAAGGGCCTTTTTGCAAGCAGGTTATTTATTTAGGCCAGCTATTGCTGATGATGCTGCTGCTTATTCCATTTAGATATCTAGTCTCTCTGAGCAGTTTTCTGATGATTCTGCTAGTGACATTTTTTTGAACATTTCCAGAAATGCTAACATTTTCTAATTCCTTTATTTGTTTAGCTTTATGTGACATAATTAAGATAAATGCCAAAAACATGTCACTAGCTTTCTAGAAGAGCTTTATGGTTAAAGTCTAGGGGGCCGAATTATCAAGCTCCGAACGGAGCTTGATGCCCCTGTTTCCATTGCGAGCCTCCAGGCTCGCCAGAAAAAGCAGTTATGAAGCAGCGGTCTAAAGACTGCTGCTTTATAACTGGTCTGCCTGCTCTGAGGCTGCGGACATCAATCCGCCTGATCCTATACAATCATGCTGATTGACACCCCCTGCTAGCGGCCAATTGGCCGCAAATCTGCAGGGGGCGGCATTGCACAAGCAGTTCACAAGAACTGCTTGTGCAAAGATAAATGCCGACAGCGTATGCTGTCGGCATTTATCAATGTGCGGCGGACATGATCCGTTACGTAGTATCATATCTGTTCGCACTGTAATAAATCGGCCCCTTGGTCTGCTCACATGGTATCTGAATCCAGACTTTTATCTATTTCTTTTTAAAGAAAGAAATTGTTTGGTTCTGATTTAGATTATATTATTTTTACTGTGACTGGAGGTAAGGGAGCTTTTCTTCCTCAGAACAAGAAGTCCAATGTTAACTCTAAAACTTCTAATAGTTTGTTTTCCTTTTGTTAGAACAGGGAACAAAAATCTGTTTCTTCTGCTCAAAAACAAGGTCCGAATAGGTTTCGGAGTAAGACCTCTATAAATGTATATTTGTGCATCTGAGTAAAAATGCCTAGCAGTGGCATGTTAGATAAATATTTGCTGTATTTAATAAGTAGCTGTATAGTAAATTAAAAATATCTAACCAATTTATTTCAAAATAAATAAATTTTTATTTGTTTCCCAGAAAATCTAATGAGCCTTACAGGGAAGAACCTGGTTTTAAGATGAGGTTTCTGTCAGGGTGCCAGGAATCAGACTGAGACAAGAAGTGCAAAAATAATCACACCTTTATTAATAACAAAAATAATAAAAAGTCCACAAGTCAAATAACAAGCCAGGAGTCAAAACCAGAGTTGGTAGTCAGACGAGCTGAGTCAGGAGCCAAAGCGAGTAGTCAGACAAGCCAGGATCAGGAACAAGGAGAACAGCAAAGTCAGGAACAAGCCAGGGATCAGGAACCAGAAGAGATGTCAGACTAGCCAGGTAATACACAGGAACTGGAACACAGGAACTCACAAACAGGTCTGAGACAACGCAAGGGCAAAGCATACTGAACAGAGGCCCTTTAAATAATAAGTGATGACATCACAATTCTGAGACTGCAACCTGTCTCACACGGATGATGTACAACAGTCTGGGCATAAGAGGGCATGCAGGAAATGAGCAGCATCACACACTCTGAATCAGATTCAGCAAGAAAGGTGAGTAAAATGGCTGCCAGCAGTACATGGCAAACAAAGCAGGGAAAAAACCCTGACAGTTTCCAAATAAGATACTATAAGTTAATATATCAACGAATCATAGATTTTGAGCCCATGTCTTAAACACTGTTGAGACATGTATTAATAAATAACTATAATGCTTATGTATGTCTATGATATAAGATGACTAGGAAATGAAATATGTACCAGTATATCAAATTAACTGATATACAAATTAAATCTAGACACTGGATATTAAAATGATATCCACAAGCATACTTGGTTCAAGCACCATTTTTACATTTAGCAGAATCTCACACAGTCTGTTGTTTCTTCAATAGCATGGTTGAGGGTCAGGGATCCATTTTCCAAAGAGTTCTTTGGTTCCTCAGACAAAGGTTACTTTTCTGTGGGTACAAATAGATTCAGTTTCCATTAGAGTTTCTTTACCAGATCAGAGAAGGTTGAAACTTGTTGCAGCTTGTCTAAACCTTAACGTGACATGAAACCCCAAATTTTTCTTTCATGATTTAGGTAGAACATACAATTTTAAACAATTTTCCAGTTTACTTCTATCATCAAATTTATTTAATTCTCTTGGTATCATTTGTTGAAGGAGTAGCAATGCAATACTGGTTTCTAACAGAACACATGGGTGAGTCAATAACAATCGGTATATATATATGAAGTCACCAATCAGCAGCTAGAACCTAGGTTCTTTGCTGCTCCTAAGCCTACTTAGATAAACCTTTCAGCAACAAAATAACAAGAGAAGGAAGCAAATTAAATAATAAAAGTAAATTGGAAAGCTGTTTAAAATTGTCTAAATCAGGAATTTCTAATTATGACTTTACTGTCCCTTTAATCTCTTTCTTTACCCTCAGTTGCTTTTTGTATGGAGGTAAGTCTAATGATTGCTGCATCAGATGCTTTTCCATTTCCATTTGAGACCTCTTCAGCTTTTTATGCTTTGCCAATGGCGCAGGGATCTTACTTAACTGTAATTCTGGATCGCAAAACAGTCTTGGGGCTCCATGTACTAAGTCGTCAATTCATCCGTCATTTTAGACGCGGCTAAACTCGCCGTTACTCGCCGCGGGCGAAATGGTGTCCGCTGTTGCTATGTACTAATAATCCCACAATAAATAGACATGTCTAGCCCGCCGCGAGCAGTGGCGGAATATTGATAAATTTGACGCCTCGCTAGCCGCGACTAAGCTGATGTACTTAACTTTCAGTTGAATTGTCTGGCCAATTGTTAACACGTGACATGTAAGGTGTCATGAACGTCATAGTAGTCGCGGGAATAGAATTTTGCTCCTATAAATGTACAACTTTTCTAAACAACTTTATTATTGTTCCAAAATTTTTGGAGAGTAATTACAGAGCGCTCTTTTTTGTGATCTTTATTTACAAATTCGATATGGCTTCATCTGGATCTGAAACCGCTTCAAAATCCAAGAATCCTCACTTTTCTCATCAGCAAAACGTCGTTTTTCAAACATATCGATGAAAAATAACCATCATAGCCCCTATTACTTTGGATAAGTGGCGTGAAAAAGCAGATTGACTCATTCCAATAATGACGCTAGAAACTGCCTGAAAGGAGCCTGTTGCAAAAAAATGCAATCCAGCTAATAGTTTCAGAAGTCCCGGAATAGCTTGTGAACGAGCAGTCATCGGCTCCAAATGATCTTCAATCTCTCGATACAGGTGTAATATCGATTCACGATCAAGCCGGAATCTTTGTATGATCTCTCGGTCCGAAAGGCCGTGCAAACCAACCCGTGGAAGGAATACACGGGGGACACGAACTCTCCTTCTAACGATACGATTAGCTACATTTCCAGTATTCTGTCTTCTAGCCCGGATTTGCATCACACAGAGAATAAACAAATACAGAATTCTCTCCATAGCTGCTGAAATGAACAATGTAAGTACAATACTGATATTACTGCCTTTTATATATGTCTAGACTGGCGTCTAGAGTGACTTTCCTATTGTTTTGTACCTTGCCCGCCACCTAAAAGGTGGTGAGGCAAAAATAACGAGGTGGGGGCGGAGATTGACGTGAGTGGACAAATAGATTTTTTAGTACATTCGTTTTTGGCGAGTTGGTGGTCAAATGTGTCTAATTACAGTGAAAAATGGAGAGGTAGCGAGGTTTGGCGGATAAGTACGCTCGCAATTTTAAAGATGCAAGTTTTAACATAATTGACGGCTTTGTACATATCAGTTTGCGAGTTTTGATGCGAGATTTGTTGCGGGTAGCTCACTGTCTGCTTAGTACATGGAGCCCTTGGTGGCTGAATGATCAGCTTATTATGCAGGGGGCTTCTTTTGCTCATCCTACTTGGACTGTAATCACTACAGATTCTAATCTTTCGGGGTTTTTTGATAGGGTAATGGTGGCCAAGATACCTGGGATTTGGGGGTATTGAGGTGGTGGGTTGTATTTTAGATCTGGGACATTTTAGCATGGGCAGCTCCAGTAGGGTATTACACATGGGTCTGGGTCATAGTTAGGAGTAGTTTTGGGGTATTGGGTCAATCAGGGCTAGGATTAGCTTAATTGTTGACTATTTTATGCTTTAGTGAAAGACTAATGTTCAGTTAGAAGAATTTTTCAAATATGTGAATACATGAAACCCAATGTTTTTCTTTCACGGTTCAAATAGAAAATACACTCTTAAAAAACTTTCCAATTTACTTCTATTACCAAATCTGATTTATTCCCTTGATAGCTTTTGCTGAATGTGCAGCAATGAACTACTGAGAGCCAGCTGAACACATCTAGTTAGCCAATCACAAGAGACATATGTTCAGGCAGCAATCACCAGCTAGCTCCCACTAGTGTAGGATATATAAATATTATTTTTCAACAATGGATACCAAGATAAAATAGGAATTAATTTAAGTGTCTTAAAATAACATGCTGTGTCTGAATCATGCACATTTCATTTTGACTTTCCTATACCTTTATGTTTTCTAAAAATATATAAGTTAGTTTAGTAACAGTGGATTTTTTTTTATGTAATGAAACAAAATAGAGCTTTTCACATTCCAGTGTGTACTGAACCCATGATTGCATCATTTTATTAAAGCAGCAAAGTTTTAGAGATTTTAGTATACAGTCAGGAGTAGAATTGAGGCAAAAATTTAAAGGACCGGTAAATACAATAGATTTAAATAATCAACAAATGAATGATAAAAAGACAATGCAATATCACTTAGAGGCCCATTTATGAAGCTCCGTATGGAGCTTGAGGGCCCGTGTTTCTGGCGAGTCTTCAGACTCGCCAGAAACAGCAGTTATGAAGCAGCGGTCTAAAGACAGCTGCTCCATAACTCTGTCTGCCTGCTCTGAGCAGGCGGACAGGAGTCGCCACAATTCAACCCGATCGAGTACGATCAGGTTGATTGATACCTCCCTGCTGGCGGCCCATTGGGCGCGAGTCTGCAGGGGGCGGCGTTGCACCAGCAGCTCTTGTGAGCTGCTGGTGCAATGCTGAATACGGAGAGCGTATTGCTTTCCACATTCAGCAAGGTCTTGCGGACCTGATCCGCACTGTCGGATCAGGCCTGCAAGACCGTTGTTAAATAGGCCTCTATGTCTGAACTTTAGATGAGTAGTAGATTTTTTTCTGATATATTTCAAAGTTATGTCTATTTCCACTCCCACTGCATCATGTGACAGCCATCAGCCAATCACAAATACATATACGTATATTCTGTGTATTCATGCACATGCTCAGTAGGAGCTGGTTACCCAAAAAGTGTAAATATAAAAAGTCTGTGCACATTTTGTTAATGGAAGTAAATTGGAAAGTTTTTTAGAAGTGCATGCTCTATCTGATTCATTAAAGTTTAATTTTGACCTGAGTGTCCCTTTAAGCTATTACAGTTGCATGCATAAAGTAAATGGGGATAAAAAAGATGAACTAAACTCAGGGGCCAATGTATCAAGACCGCTGCTCCTTAACTCATCTGTGACACCCCCTGCTAGCAGCCAATTGGCCGCGAAAGTGCAGGGGGCGGCATTGCACAAGCATTTCACAAGAAATGCTTGTGCAATGATACATTTATCGATGTGCATGTAGCGGATCATGTCCGTTCGCACTTTGATAATTTGCCCCTAGAGTCTCTTATTGTCCATATGTGAGCACGGATCAGCTGCTGGTGTAGTAAGAGAGGGCACATTCAGGGTACTTTTGCAGAGCTGAAACAAGACTCAGCTTCCTCTGCTCTGACTCCAGTCAAAAGACACACACACTTGTCCAGCACAGCTACTTAAAGGGCCATGATACCCAAATGTTGAAACACTTGAAAGTGATGCAGCATAGCTGTTAAAAGCTGGCTAGAAAATATCACCTGAACATCTCTATGTAAAAAAGAAAGATATTTTACCTCAAAAGTTCCTCAGTAGCCACATCCGATTGTAAAGGACTTCTAAGCAGCAAATCAGTATATCTGTCCCGGGACAGCGGAAGGAGCGAGCTTTCGTGCACTCTCATCTTATTTCCCTATTAAGTATAAGGAAGTTTGCTATGAAATCTCATGAGAGTTATGTGAAATCTCATGAGATCACAGTAAAAGAGTTCATGACCTCAGCACTACTGATGCTGATTGGCAAGTGATTTAGCATATGAGTATTATGTCCCTTTAAGGGACTTGCTTCTTTGCTACTTTTAGACAATGTCCCATACTGCTGCACTAGTTACCCTCTCTTTAGAGACAGGCTCCTCTTGACAAAAGAACATTCCTTAGGGCTGGAGAGAGATAAGGTTGTATGCCTGTCCTACCCCCAAAGACAATACACAAAATGCTGCCCCACCTTATGTCTAGGTGTTTATTATGGTAACTCTAGACATATGGCCAAAAGCAGAGCCATTCCTATGTATTATACTGGTCTCTAATTCTGATTTTTTTTGTGGCTATTTAAACAGTGGCTATAAGGCAAGGGTAAGGCTGGTTTGTCACCTTCCAGTGATTTTGTGCATATTTTAGTACTCCTGATCAATAATTAGTTGGTTAAGTAGTACTGCCCCAAAGCAAAACTTTTTTTTAATAAGAATAGCAAGTGCCACGGGACTAATATTGATGTAGAGGCTAGAATATGGTCTGCTGAATAGAAGCAGAGAGCTATAGGAATTAATTAGAATTTGTGAAGGCTTTCTCCATTCTGTAATTAACTCATTTTGGGCATTTATACAGGGAGTGCAGAATTATTAGGCAAGTTGTATTTTTGAGGATTAATTTTATTATTGAACAACAACCATGTTCTCAATGAACCCAAAAAACTCATTAATATCAAAGCTGAATATTTTTGGAAGTAGTTTTTAGTTTGTTTTTAGTTATAGCTATTTTAGGGGGATATCTGTGTGTGCAGGTGACTATTACTGTGCATAATTATTAGGCAACTTAACAAAAAACAAATATTTACCCATTTCAATTATTTATTTTTACCAGTGAAACCAATATAACATCTCAACATTCACAAATATACATTTCTGGCATTCAAAAACAAAACAAAAACAAATCAGTGACCAATATAGCCACCTTTCTTTGCAAGGACACTCAAAAGCCTGTCAGTGTTTTGATCTGTTCACCATCAACATTGCGTGCAGCAGCAACCACAGCCTCCCAGACACTGTTCAGAGAGGTGTACTGTTTTCCCTCCTTGTAAATCTCACATTTGATGATGGACCACAGGTTCTCAATGGGGTTCAGATCAGGTGAACAAGGAGGCCATGTCATTAGATTTTCTTCTTTTATACCCTTTCTTGCCAGCCACGCTGTGGAGTACTTGGACGCGTGTGATGGAGCATTGTCCTGCATGAAAATCATGTTTTTCTTGAAGGATGCAGACTTCTTCCTGTACCACTGCTTGAAGAAGGTGTCTTCCAGAAACTGGCAGTAGGACTGGGAGTTGAGCTTGACTCCATCCTCAACCCGAAAAGGCCCCACAAGCTCATCTTTGATGATAGCAGCCCAAACCAGTACTCCACCTCCACCTTGCTGGCGTCTGAGTCGGACTGGAGCTCTCTGCCCTTTACCAATCCAGCCACGGGCCCATCCATCTGGCCCATCAAGACTCACTCTCATTTCATCAGTCCATAAAACCTTAGAAAAATCAGTCTTGAGATATTTCTTGGCCCAGTCTTGACGTTTCAGCTTGTGTGTCTTGTTCAGTGGTGGTCGTCTTTCAGCCTTTCTTACCTTGGCCATGTCTCTGAGTATTGCACACCTTGTGCTTTTGGGCACTCCAGTGATGTTGCAGCTCTGAAATATGGCCAAACTGGTGGCAAGTGGCATCTTGGCAGCTGCACGCTTGACTTTTCTCAGTTCATGGGCAGTTATTTTGCACCTTGGTTTTTCCACACGCTTCTTGCGACCCTGTTGACTATTTTGAATGAAACGCTTGATTGTTCGATGATCACGCTTCAGAAGCTTTGCAATTTTAAGAGTGCTGCATCCCTCTCACTATTTTGGACTTTTCTGAGCCTGTCAAGTCCTTCTTTTGACCCATTTTGCCAAAGGAAAGGAAGTTGCCTAATAATTATGCACACCTGATATAGGGTGTTGATGTCATTAGACCACACCCCTTCTCATTACAGAGATGCACATCACCTAATATGCTTAATTGGTAGTAGGCTTTCGAGCCTATACAGCTTGGAGTAAGACAACATGCATAAAGAGGATGATGTGGTCAAAATACTCATTTGCCTAATAATTCTGCACTCCCTGTAGTAACAGTTAGTCTACCTTTGTGGATCTTAACGAAACATTGGTGGTTTGACAGGATATATACACAAACAATTTACACTGATGTACATATACACTTATCTGTGCATTTGCCTCCAGCTCAAATTTTCAAAAAATCTGGGTTCAGGGGACACTGAACCCAGATTTTTTTTTTCTTGATTCAACTAGAGCATGAAATTTTAAGCAACTTTCTTATTTACTCCTATTATCAAATTTTCTTTATTCTCTTGGTATCTTTATTTGAAATGCAAGAATGTAAGTTTAGATGCCGGCCCATTTTCGGTGAACAACCTGAGTTGTCCTTGCTGTTTGATGGATACATTTATCCACCAAGCAAAAAGTGCTGTCCAGAGTCCTGAACCAAGAAAAAAAGCTTAGATTCCTTCTTTTTCAAATAAAGATAGCAAGAGAATGAAGAAAAATTGATAATAGGAGTAAATTAGAAAGTTGCTTAAAATTGCATGCTCTATCTAAATCATAAAAGAAAAAAATTGGGTTCAGTGTCCCTTTAATCTAAAAATGTTATTGCTTAGGAGCATTTTTATAATACACTTGCCTTAGCAATTATGCATCTAGTAATGATCCCTGATTTAGTGATAGCTGTTATTGTGCACGTGGCATACAGATGTATTGTCTATCGGCTAGATTTAGAGTTTTGTCGGTAACGACCCGCGTAGCTAACGCTGGCTTTTTTCTGGCCGCACCTTTAAAATAACTCTGGTATTGAGAGTCCACAGAATGGCTGCGTTAGGCTCCAAAAAAGGAACGTAGAGCATATTTAACGCCACTGCAACTCTCGATACCAGAGTTGCTTAGGGATGAGGCCAGCCTCAAAAACGTACTCGTGCACGATTCCCCCATAGGAAACAATGGGGCTGTTTGAGCTGAAAAAAAACCTAACACCTGCAAAAAAGCCGCGTTCAGCTCCTAACGCAGCCCCATTGTTGTCTATGGGGAAACACTTCCTACACCTAACACCTTTCTGCACCTAACACCCTAACATGTACCCCGAGTCTAAACACCCCTAACCTTACACTTATTAACCCCTATTCTGCCGCCCCCGCTATCGCTGACCCCTGTATATTATTATTAACCCCTAATCTGCCGCTCCGTAAACCGCCGCTACTTACATTATCGATATGTACCCCTAATCTGCTGTCCCTAACACCGCCGACCCCTATATTATATTTATTAACCCCTAATCTGCCCCCCACAATGTCGCCTCCACCTGCCTACACTTATTAACCCCTAATCTGCCGAGCGGACCGCACCGCTATTATAATAATACCGGAGTTAGTATTAACCACTAATCTGCCCTCCCTAACATCGCCGACACCTAACTTCAAACATTAACCCCTAATCTGCCGACAGGAGCTCACCGCTATTCTAATAAATTTATTAACCCCTAAAGCTAAGTCTAACCCTAACACTAACACCCCCCTAAGTTAAATATAATTTAAATCTAACGAAATTAATTAACTCTTATTAAATAAATTATTCCTATTTAAAGCTAAATACTTACCTGTAAAATAAATCCTAATATAGCTACAATATAAATTATAATTATATTATAGCTATTAAAATAATTACAAAATTACCTGTAAAATAAATCCTAACCTAAGTTACAATTAAACCTAACACTACACTATCAATAAATTAATTAAATAAAATACCTACAATTACCTACAATTAAACCTAACACTACACTATCAATACATTAATTAAATACAATATCTACAAATAAATACAATGAAATAAACTAACTAAAGTACAAAAAATAAAAAAGAACTAAGTTACAAAAAATAAAAAAATATTTACAAACATCAGAAAAATATTACAACAATTTTAAACTAATTACACCTACTCTAGGCCCCCTAATAAAATAACAAAGACCCCCAAAATAAAAAAATGCCCTACCCTATTCTAAATTACTAGAATCTTCAGGGGCTTAGTGTTAGGTTTCTTTAAGGGGGTTTGGGTTAGATTAGGGGTATGTGGGTGGTGGGTTGTAATGTTGGGTGGGGGGTATTGTATGTTTTTTTTTACAGGAAAAAGAGCTGAATTCTTTGGGGCATGCCCCGCAAAGGGCCCTGTTCAGGGCTGGTAAGGTAAAAGAGCTTTGAACTTTAGTAACTTAGAATAGGGTAGGGCATTTTTTTATTTTGGGGGTCTTTGTTATTTTATTAGGGGGCTTAGAGTAGGTGTAATTAGTTTAAAATTGTTGTAATATTTTTCTGATGTTTGAAAATATTTTTTTATTTTTTGTAACTTAGTTCTTTTTTATTTTTTGTACTTTAGTTAGTTTATTTCATTGTATTTATTTGTAGATATTGTATTTAATTAATGTATTGATAGTGTAGTGTTAGGTTTAATTGTAGGTAATTGTAGGTATTTTATTTAATTAATTTATTGATAGTGTAGTGTTAGGTTTAATTGTAACTTAGGTTAGGATTTATTTTACAGGTAATTTTGTAATTATTTTAACTATTTTAGCTATTGTACCTGGTTAAATAAATACAAAGTTACCTGTAAAATAAATATAAATCCTAAAATAGCTATAATATAATTATAATTTATATTGTAGCTATATTAGGATTTATTTTACAGGTAATATTTAGCTTTAAATAGGAATAATTTATTTAATAAGAGTTAATTAATTTTGTTAGATTTAAATTATATTTAACTTAGGGGGGTGTTAGTGTTAGGGTTAGACTTAGCTTTAGGGGTTAATAAATTTATTAGAATAGCGGTGAGCTCCAGTCGGCAGATTAGGGGTTAATGTTTGAAGTTAGGTGTCGGCGATGTTAGGGAGGGCAGATTAGGGGTTAATACTATTTATTATAGGGTTAGTGAGGCGGATTAGGGGTTAATAACTTTATTATAATAGCGGTGCGGTCCGCTCGGCAGATTAGGAGTTAATAAGTGTAGGCAGGTGGAGGCGACGTTGTGGGGGGCAGATTAGGGGTTAATAAATATAATATAGGGGTCGGCGGTGTTAGGGGCAGCAGATTAGGGGTAAATAAGTATAACATAGGTGGTGGTCGGCAGATTAGGGGTTAAAAAAATGTAATCGAGTGTCGGCGATGTGGGGGGGCCTCGGTTTAGGGGTACATAGGTAGTTTATGGGTGTTAGTGTACTTTAGAGCACAGTAGTTAAGAGCTTTATGAACTGGCGTTAGCCCAGAAAGCTCTTAACTACTGACTTTTTTCTGCGGCTGGAGTTTGTCGTTAGAATTCTAACGCTCACTTCAGCCACGACTCTAAATACCGGAGTTAGAAAGATCCCATTGAAAAGATAGGATACGCAATTGACATAAGGGGATCTGCGGTGTGGAAAAGTTGCGACTGAAAAGTAAGCGTTAGACCCTTTTTTGACTGACTTCAAATACCGGCGGTAGCCTAAAACCAGCGTTAGGAGCCTCTAACGCTGGTTTTCACGGCTACCGCCAAACTCCAAATCTAGGCCTATATGTCCTGTGCATAATAAAAACTATTTCTAAAGTATGCTAATTTTTACCAGAAGCATTATTGCTAATACATGTGTATCACTTACATGCTTCTAACAAAACTATAATTGCTGTAGTGATTAACTACAGCATATACAGTATATCTAACCTCCACGGCATTTAATACTACAGTATAATGATTGAGTTAATTAGCCAAGCAATATTTCACCTGACACTTTAATATGGTCTATGTTCCCAGACTTAGATATAGCAACGCATGTATTAAAAAAACATGTGGTTGTATTGGGATACTGTGCAATCCCCACCGAGTGGAAAAATTAGTTTAAATACATTGAATAGCAGCAAGATTTGTATCTACTCCTTTAATTATTAACCAGCTCACTGCTGAGCTATTTAACACCCATATGCTGAAGCTATTTTTAGTCCCTTAGTAGACTCATTGCATGTAAACATCAAATTTAATGCCTTTACCTGCAATAGGCAAATATATGACATTGTTTTTTTTCTTAAAATTTATTTTGGTTTTAATATGGACACTAAAGAAACTGAATTCCATAGCACATGATACAAAGAAAATAACTGCGTGTGAAGTATTCTAACCTATATTTTCCACTAAAAATAGAAATTAATTCATTTTAAAATTGTACAAATAGTAATTCCATGGAGAGGTGACAGCTCATTTTGATAATGTATGCAATGGTGTTAGCCCTAACCAAACTCTCTTGGTGACATAAAATTATCACAAAAAAAATCAGTAAAATACATAAAAATTTACTTGCATCAGTAAATTATTATTTATAGTTCTTCCTTAAAATGCTTAAACTCACCCTGTTCTCTCATTATTAAGACCAAAAGCTAGACCAATGTACTCAGGAGAGTTTTACTCTGCACAGTGAAGGTAAACTGGAGGACAAATTATCTGAAGACCAAAAGCTAGACCAATGTACTCAGAGGACTCAGGGAGGTTGTACTCTGCAAAGTGAAGATAAACTGGAGAACAAGCCATCTGAAGACCAAAAGTTAGACCAATGTACTCAGAGAACTTGGGGAGGTTGTACCCTGCACAGTGAAGAAAACTGGAGGACAAACCATCTGAAGACCAAAAGCTAGACTAATGTACTCAGAGGACTCAGGGAGGTTGTATTCTGCACAGTGAAGTTGAACTGGAGGACAAACCATCTGAAGACCAAAAGCTAGACCAATGTACTCAGAGGACACAGGGAGGTTGTACTCTGCACAGTGAAGATAAACTGGAGAACAAACCATCTGAAGACCAAAAGCTAGACCAATGTCCTCAGAGGAATCAGGGAGGTTGTACTCTGCACACTGAAGATAAACTGGAGGACAAACCATCTGAAGACCAAAAGCTAGACCAATGTCCTCAGAGGAATCAGGGAGGTTGTACTCTGCACACTGAAGATAAACTGGAGAACAAACCATCTGAAGACCAAAAGCTAGACCAATGTACTCAGAGGACTCAGGGAGGTTGTCCTCTGCACAGTGAAGGTAAACTGGACGAAAATCATCTGAAGATCAAAAGCTAGACCAAAGTTCTCAGGGACATTGTACTCTGCACAGTGGAGGTAAACTGGAGGACAAACTATCTGAAGACCAAAAGCTAGACCAATGTACTCAGAGGACTCCGGGAGGTTGTACTCTGCAAATTTGAGGTAAACTGGAGGACAAACCATCTGAAGATCAAAAGCTAGACAAATGTACTCAGAGGACTCAGGGAGGTTGTACTCTGCACAGTGGAGGTAAACTGGAGGACAAATCATCTGAAGACCAAAAGCTAGACCAATGTACTCAGAGGACTCAGGGAGGTTGTACTCTGCACAGTGAAGATAAACTGGAGAACAAACCACCTGAAGACCAAAAGCTAGACCAATGTACTCAGAGGACTCCGGGGGGTTGTACTCTGCACAGTGAAGATAAACTGGAGGACAAACCATCTGAAGACCAAAAGCTAGACCAATGTCCTCAGAGGAATCAGGGAGGTTGTACTCTGCACAGTGAAGATAAACTGGAGGACAAACCATCTGAAGACCAAAAGCTAGACCAATGTCCTCAGAGGAATCAGGGAGGTTGTACTCTGCACACTGAAGATAAACTGGAGAACAAACCATCTGAAGACCAAAAGCTAGACCAATGTACTCAGAGGACTCAGGGAGGTTGTCCTCTGCATAGTGAAGGTAAACTGGATGAAAATCATCTGAAGATCAAAAGCTAGACCAAAGTTCTCAGGGACATTGTACTCTGCACAGTGGAGGTAAACTGGAGGACAAACTATCTGAAGACCAAAAGCGAGACCAATGTACTCAGAGGATTCCGGGAGGTTGTACTCTGCAAATTTGAGGTAAACTGGAGGACAAACCATCTGAAGATCAAAAGCTAGACCAATGTACTCAGAGGACTCAGGGAGGTTGTACTCTGCACAGTGGAGGTAAACTGGAGGAAAAACTATCTGAAGACCAAAAGCGAGACCAATGTACTCAGAGGATTCCGGGAGGTTGTACTCTGCAAATTTGAGGTAAACTGGAGGACAAACCATTTGAAGACCAAAAGCTGGACCAATGTACTCAGAGGACTCAGGGAGGTTGTACTCTGCACAGTGAATGTAAACTGGAGGACAAACCATCTGAAGACCAAAAGCTAGACCAATGTACTCAGAGGACTCAGGGAGGTTGTACTCTGCACAGTGAAGGTAAACTAGAGGACAAACCATCTGAAGACCAAAAGCTAGACTAATGTACTCAGAGGACTCAGGGAGGTTGTACTCTACACAGTGGAGGTAAACTGGAGGGCATACCATTTGAAGATCAAAAGCTAGACCAATGTACTCAGGGGACTCAGGGAGGTTGTAATCTGCACAGTGGAGGTAAACTGGAGGACAAACCATCTGAAGCTCAAAAGCTAGACCAATCTACTCAGAGGACTCAGGGAGGTTGCATTCTGCACAGTGAATATAAACTAGAGGACAAACCACCTGAAGACTAAAAGCTAGACCAATGTACTCAGAGGACTCAGGGAGGTTATCCTCCGCACAGTGGAGGCAAACTGGAGGACAAACCATCTACATCCTCTACATTGAACATGCTAAAGAATCATCATAGTGCAAAAATAAAATAATATTTTTAGAGCATTTTATTTTTAAACAAATTCAAAGGAGCTAAATATATGGATAAAGCTGTGCTCCTCTGCCACTACAATAAGGATGTACTGTAGCTGATGAGCAAATCAGTAGAAGGCATACATGTGTATCTTCCAATCACTGGCCATATCCTCATCTGAAGCAAAACTGGAGTGTTCTACAGCTTAGACTAAATGGTGTAAAGGGACATAAAACACAATTTGTATCTTTCCTGATTCAGATAGAGCATTCATTTAAACATAGTAAAAGAATGTATTATGTTTAAAAATAAAATAATTTGGCAAAATAGTGAACTTTATTTTTACAGTAAAAGATTTCATTAAAGTTCTTACTTTCTTTGTAAGGAGACTATCAGAGGTCCAGAGATGTTTGCCCAATCAAATCTTAGCATTACATCCACTGTTTGTTTTCATCTTCTTTTCAAAACAAGAAAAATGAAAGCCGATTTATCATCTTCTGACTTTCATATTGATTCTACCAGCCGCAGCTTTAATGGTCTACTCTGCACGCTGATACTGTATTTTAAGATGGATGAAGTGTCCTTTAACATCTTTCTTATAATAATAAACACCAGTGGCAGCTTGTGGGTTATTCAAATGGGGGTTCACGGACCAATTATGTAAAATACTGTAGTATTCCGTCACAAGCAAATGTAGTCTATTACACAGCAATACATAAATTGTAGTACCAGTTGTGCAAAAATACTGTAGTATATATTCACTTAATAAAAATAAGACTAGGATTGTTTTTTAAGTTAGGGTTCAAAAAGGAGCAGCATAGTATGTTTAATTATGATCAAATTTGTTGCAAGCCCTTCATTTTAATTAAACAAATGCTAAGTAGAATTCAGGAAGGGATACATTAACTCCCCCCAAAGAAAGCAAGGGAATACAGCACTCTTTTTTTTCCAAAACTACAAAAATATTTGTTGAAAAAAATACATACGCATCACCTTAGGGACAACTGCACTAAAAATACATCATATTGCTCTCCCAAAACTAGGCACTCATTGGTCTTATAATGAGTGACATTATGTGACATTTCCAGGGTCTAATGAAGGAGCGAGTGACCCCAAAATATCACATTATAGCATAATAAAGACAAACATTGATTATAACATAAGTTTCAAATTATTAACAAATAAGTACAAAAAGGGTTCCTATACATTTATTTTAGTGTAGAAATCCAAAGTTGTATAGGCTTTCAGAAGGGAGATGCTGAATGCTGCTGTCCAGTGCTGTTCCTATGCAGTGCATATATTGAGAATAAAGGTTATAATAGGCTAATAACAGTCAGGGACTAAACAGTATGGAGAAGAGTAGGCTGGTACATGTAATGATATTCAGGCACTATACAGTATATAGCAGGATAGGATGGCATTGGTATCACTTCATTGCACTGTGCACTTATCGGTGATTATCTTTATGCAAAGCTAGTGCAGAATCTCTTTTAGTACATAAATTTGCCTCATTAAAAAGTGTTTGGAACTAAATTATATCTGTACTATTTATGCCAGTATGAAAATATATGAGATTGCCAATTGTATAATGTAATTTCCTTCCTGTACTATTAAAGTGACATGTAGTATCACCTACCTCAGGTCAAATGCACTAGGATATCCCTCCATCCAAGGGCTCATCTCAGTCTTCATGGGTCCACCATATGTTACTCTGTCCAACATGGCTGGTGCTGGATACCAAGTTTTGGATGGGTAATCACCTTCAGGACATGACTGCACTCTGTGTGGCATCTGTATAAGAGCTGCTGGACTGGCCTTCAAAGAAAGAGTGCCAACTGGGGACTGCACTTCAATGGGCAAAGCCTGAGAGTTCACTGTACCTACTTGATGCCCCCCAAAGCACTGCCACTATACTCCACAGCAGAGTGGCATGCTGGAACAAGAGGAGGTCCTCACGGATCACCCACACAAGGAAGGGATATCTGATACTACTTTTATGGAGGAGACCCCACGATACCCGGGTATGGAGTATTACAGCTTTCAGATGGCACTTGCACCTCATGGGAGAATCAAAGTAGAGAACCCTGTGGAGTCTACCATGAGGGGCAAGTGTCATCTGAAAGCTGTAATACTCCCTACCCGGGTATCATGGGGTCTCCTCCATAAAAGTAGTGTCTGATATCCCTTTCTTGTGTGGGTGATCCGTGGGGACCTCATCTTGTTCCAGCATGCCGCTCTGCTCCCCAAGGATCTCATTCAACTCTCTGGGACAGCCACTCAGCCCAGGAAATTGAGGACCCTCTGAGAGGATCGGACTGCAGGGTTCCGGGTCCGCTGCCCAGGCGGCTGCAGGGGGTGGTGGTTCCGACCTGTCAGGGTCTCTGCTCCAGATGGGAGAGTGTTCGGTTGTCACCACTCCCTGCAGTGCCTCCCTTACACACACTCAGGAAAAGATTTTCAAAGGATCCTCGGATCAGCTTACCAGGACTGGAGGCTGCTTGTATACCCCCACCTAGCCCGATATGTACCCATCCCCCGCACCGGACAGTGCCCGCCCGCCTCGGTTATACTGCTCTGCCTGGGAATTCTCCCCTCATATAAATGTTCTGGCCTCTGGTATCTTGCTGTAAAGTTTTCTATGGTGAGCGGCTTCCTCCTCTCCCAATAGTACACATATGCGAAAAAAGGACTCCCCCTGCTGCCCACCCATAGAAATGGCCCAGCTCGCACACAAGAAATTGTGCGATTAGCAGAGTTATAGGCTCTGTTATGGGCGGCGCAGCAGGAAAATAGAAAAATTGTGCAAGGGAATACGGCTGACTATACCTCTCTACCGCACGTGCGGTAGAAAAGGGATTTTTATCTTTATTTTATTATTAAACCAACTGGACAGTACTGGAACCTTTTTTGGCTGAATAAATATAATTTTTCCAATAAGGGGCAATTGGAGAAATTATATTTATTCAGCCAAAAAATGTTTTGTTTTTTTTTCCTCAGGGGGTTTGGGGGTTCGCGTGCGCCTGTGCTCCTATGGAGGAGCCTCCACTGATAAACACACATATTCATTTGTTTGTTACTGAAAAGCTGCTGAGAGCACTGTTGTCTTTTTTCTTTCACTGATTGTATTGCTGACTTTATGTTAAAATTATAATTTTACCTGGAAAATTGTATTCTGTTCTGAAACCCAGTCCAGGTCTAGATCACATACCACTTATTTATCAATCAGGGGAATAACTACCATTGGTACAGTTTGTACAGTGGCACCAAGGCCCAGTTGCTGGTGGTGACTGAGCAGAAGTCTGCCTATCATCTATCTATCTATCAATCATCTATCTATCCATCCATCTATCTATCATCTATCTATCCTCGAAATCATTATACACATCATCCTTTATATTCCTATTATTGCTGTCTACTGATTTACTTTTGGGGGGCCCAAGAAATTTTTACAGTAAGGCCCTCTGTTGAGTAGGTCCGCTACTATAACCAGTTGTCATGAACTGGTTCTATATTCAAAATGTATTTACTTTACCTGCACCTCATTATGGGCCAGATAACAAGTTGAGACATATGATTACGCACAGCGCACTATATTGCAGTCTACCTCACACTGTCAGTGGCAGTTCTTTGGGGGTACTGGAAGGGTCTTATGCCAGTGGTGGTTCTAGAACTTAATATTTGTGGGGGGCTAACAAATGTGGTTGAATACACAGCACACATATTATATGGAGCTTTTGCAGCTAAGCAGGTGTGCTACACATGTCTTTGGAGGTGCATAGCACCCCCATAGAACCACCCCTGTGCTATGCACATCCAAATGCACATGTAGCACAGTCTGTTGAGCTGCAAAGGGCTCCATATATTATGTCTTGTTTCTTTCAACTTTTTCACCACCTTTTTAGCCCTAAGCCCCACCATCTAGAAACTCCACTGCACACAATCAGAATAATTTGATTTATTATTGCAAGACACTGATTTAAAAAATAAATACAATTGTTTGTGCATGTAGTTAAATTAGCAAATCTCATACTTAAAGCTACAGTCTACACAAAAAATGTTTTTGTTAAAAAAGATAGATAACACCTTTACTACCCATTCCCCAGCTTTGCACAACCAACATTGTAAGATTAATATACTTTATAACATGTATACCTCTAAATTTCTGACTGTTTCAAAGGCTCTGTCCTTTTAATAGTGGTTAGGGGGTTAGCAGTGTTTTTTTGGGGGGAGGGGTTGCTATTAAGCGGTCTGGAGGACTATATGTACATTTTGATTAAGGGTTTAGCAATGCATTTTTGCAATGGGGGATCTAACAGCTTAAGGGTTAATTTAATAGCAGGGGGTTTAGTGTTATGGGGTTATAAAGGTATAGGTTAAATAACTGCAGTGGGTGAGTCGGGTGGAGGATTATGGGGGTTAAGGGTTTCATTGTACAATGGGGGGGGAGTATTTTTTAGGAACATAATATATTTATTTTTTTAGTTGATTTTTTTGCACCACTGTTAGATATTTTGCTAGCACAAACTACTTTGCTCTATGTAAACAATGCTAACAAAATTATTACAAGGCACAAAGAAATTACTCAAGTACTTTGAGCACAAGAATGGAAGGATCATGGATTTAGTACAGGTGGTATTTGTCATCTATACCGTGCATTTTAGATCGCCACTGGTAATATCAGCCCTATATGATTTAACAGTGTGACAAGAATATATAAAAAATTAAACACAAATTGCAGAAAATGTTAAAATATAGCTAACTGTCTTGATTTTTATTTGATCATAGGGATATAATTTCAGAAATTAAATGCAAAATGGTTCCACTTGTAGTTGAAAATATTATACGGAATTAGAGTCTAAGACAGATCAAAAGATTTTATTTAAAGTGCCATAAAACATGTTGAGATCTGTGCATATCCTAAAAGGGCTAATTAAGTAAAAAATAATTTGCATAAAAAATTGTTTAAAAATTGCTGGCAAGTATTTTAAAATTATTTTCAAAAATAGGCAAAAACACTTACCTTGCCATGCTGTCTGGAGTCGTCTGCTCCACCCCCTCTTATCAGTGTTTAGACACAGGCATTGTATTTCAACTGAGTTCACAGATTCTAGGCATGCTCCAGCAGATAATCACTATGCCCTTTTGCATTCTACCAAAGCAACAATAGATATAGATACATCCATAGAAGGAAATGTGTGGGAGGAGTTAGAGCTTTACAATTCAGAAACTTAAAAGAAAGGGTTAATGGCGAGGCACTGCAGTATAAATTTGCAGGTAAAGTAATTAAAGTACATATTATATTTTGTCTCTATACCATCTTGTTTTATGTCCCTTTAAATAGATGTGACGTCGCTGAGTTTAATGTCCCTTTAAAGGGATATGAAACACAAACTTTTTCTTTAATGATTCCGATAAAGCATGCGATTTTAAACAACTTTCTAATTTACTTCTATTATCTATTATTCTTTTCAATTTTATTCTCTTGGTATATTTTTTTTGAAAAGCAGGGATGTTTGCATAGGATCCAGTCCATATCTGGAGCACTATATGGCAGCAGTTTTGCAAGAATGTTATCTATTTTCAAAAGCTCTAGATAACAGCACTCTTTCCTGCCATGTAGTGCGCCAGATGCCTAGCTAGGTATCTCTTCAACACAGACAATTATGGAAACAAAGCAAATTAAATTTGATAGTAGAAGTAAAGTGGAAACATTTTAAAAATAGTATGCTCTGTCTGAACCACAAAAGAAAAAATTGGGGTTTCATATCCCTTTAAAGGGACAGTCTAATCCAAAATAAACTTTCATGACTCAGATAGGGCATGTAACTTTCAAATTTACTTTTATCACCAATTTTGCTTTGTTCTCTTGGTATTCTTCATTGAAAGATAAAGCTAGGAGGTTTATATGCTATTTTCTTAGAACTTAAAGGCCGCCTCTAAGCTGAATGCATTTTGACAGTTTTTCACCACTAGAGGGTGTTATTTCATGTGAGTCATATATATAACAGTGTGCCCATGCACATGGAGTTACCTAGGAGTAAGCACTGATTGGCTAAAATGCAAGTCTGTCAAAAGAACTGAAATAAGGGGCAGTCTGTAGAGGCTTGGATACAAGATAATCACAGAGGTAAAAATTGTATTAATATAACTGTGTTGGTTATGCAAAACTAGGGAATGGGTAATAAAGGGATTATCTATCTTTTAAAACAATAAAAATTCTGGTGTGGACTTTCCCTTTAAATTACGTCTCTGTTTGTCAACAAAGACCCAACTCAAACAGCATAACAATTAAAATGTTGATTTAATTTGCACAATAACACCCACGTTTCCAAAATAACACATTTTAAGAGCCCTCTTGTGAATGTGTGTGTGTAAAAATGTAGTATGTGGACCTTGACTTCATTATCTTGAAAAGATTTGGACCTTGGTACAAATTATTTGATTACCCTTTCCGTCAACAATACACTAGCATAATGATATATAGTAACCATATTCCATAAAATAATATAGCCAGTAACTTTGTCAAGGAGACTTGATTTACAACTGTGAATATATTTGAATGATACACTAAATAAAGATATAATTGTCACCATTTTTCATGCAGACATGTATTTGTAATTTGTATTCACTTTAGCATTTGTATTATAATTTGACTGCACTGAACTATATTTAATGGATAAGAGAAACAGTGATCAGAGCACACACTGCCACAGCTATGAATGCAATTAGAAAGTTGATAGCAAGTTGTCTTATACATCATGAAAAAATAGGCATGTAGAATTGCAGGTATATGCCTAGACTACAAGTGTAGCACAAATGTTACAACGAGAAGCACAAACAAGATTGCAAGGCCGAGATATTTTTGGCCTATAGAACCCATATGAAATGTTGGGTGTGAGAAAAAAATATTGTGAGCTTGCTCAAGTTCCCTAACACCCTCTATACTGTCAATGTAATTTCTAACTGTACAGACTGGGATTGCAGTGAGAAATTACAGTTTTGTGAGAATGATACGACTCTTTAGTTTCATTGGTAGAAATGGTGCCTTTTTACAAAACACGTTTTAGAGTGTGAGAAATGTCAAAAAGTCCAGTCTTGTAAACAGAAAAAGCCACAGCCATTTTTTTTATGCAAGTTATTAATATCCGGTAATCTTCATCTATATAAATAATTCATTTACAAGTTTTTCTGTTATATTGGAAGTGAAACACTTAATTTCACAAATGTAAATTGTTATAGTAATGTCACATTGTACAATTGTATTGATGCAATTACCTGTATTGTAAGAGACATTCCTGCTTAATGGCGGTACTGATTTGCACTTATTTAAGGTGAAACTAGAGTTGGACCTTTTCTGGAACAAAATACCTGTCATGCTCATTAGCATAAATTAGAAACTAAACTGCTAGGACTGAATTTAAATGATAATTGGTTTAAAATTAGATTTTAACAGACATAAAAGAAGTTTGACCATGATAGCATCTTCATTTCCATATTTAATGTTTAGTTTCAACTTTGTCCTGAACCTTAAAAATGACCACTGAGCCATAAATAGTTTTGCATAAGGTCACAAAACATAAAAAATGCTGTTGGAAGGTATCTTACTTATCAACAGTTTCCGATGGCACGTTTTCCACCATTATGCATCCCATAGAAAATAATAGAAGCTGAAAAGCTCAAATTTACCCCCTGTTTCCATTGAACGCGCAAATAGGTAAAACACTGTCGGAAGCTGTCAATAAGGTCTCAAACATTACAGCACACCGCATACTGGGTGTAAAAGAAGAAAAATAAGCTTTTTATGGTTTCTTTTCCATTGAGAACTTAAAGCAAACAATACAAGTTTTTCTCTTTTTAATGCCCCAAGCAGGTTGCAGTTATGTTCTTCATTATATTTCAATATGTACTTAATATAAAAATATAATCAAATAAATCCAACTAGACTTTGCCTGGGGCAGCATTAAATATTACATATAAAAATAAATTTAACAGTAATAAAAAAATTTCTTTCAATTATTTGATTATTTATTAGGTGACCGACCCCCCCCCCCCACACACACACACACTAAACTCCTAATGCTGCAACTAACTACCATGTGTTTCCCTCTTAAGCCAATCAAAGATAAGGAGTGCAGGTGTAAAACGTAACTTTTATAATCTAAGGTTGGGTTGTCATATCAACAAACTTGTTATGGTGTGATTTTCGAGAAATCTAACATCAGATGGCTTCATTAACACAACGAAAATATAGACTGCACACACTGTGCAAAATATTTAAAATGGAAACCTGGTACTAAAATGGATCCGTAAACTACTTTTGGCTGTCGGCAACTTTGGTAGGTTATGGCTCCATGTTTAAGGACTCAATAGAAATAAGCCCCATGTTGGCAAAATACCAGCTGGGTGGCAATACTATCTAGAACTGATTGGGTACTGGCAACTTCAAAATGGAAATAAGGTTTACTTTCAGCTCTGGTAACTTGCACTCAAGTGATACTTGAGCTCAGGCAAGAAAACTTTACTTTTAACTTATATTACAAGTGCACAGACGCTTGCAATATACTTGCAATAGCAATTTAAACAGAATGTACGCTAGAAATCTTGTGCAAAATACCAGTCTACTTGTAATCTAGGCTATAATAAAGACAGTGGTGGCTGGTGAATTTTAAATATGTTGTGGTGCTAGACCCCACCCCTTTTAATAAAGCCCCGCCTCTCATATGGCATTTTAATGTCACTTTAACTATTTATTTAATATTTGTACTAGAGTTAGACATAGTTATATGCCAGCAATAGGGCAATTATAAAATGCATAATAACAATATACCTATTCCCAATTTGTGTCAGCAAGCATATCCCTACTGGTGAACTTTCATTAGCAAAAATAAAATAAAAAATACATTATAATATATATATATATATATCCCTGTATCCTAGAGCTTATTTGATTATTACATCTGTCTCCTTGTTCTTCTGTGACACTGCTCCAGATTTCTTTCTGATCCCTTGCACCAGAAAGAGGGCCGAGTTATGCAATGTAAAGCAAGTGAGCTGACAAGCTAACCATGAGGGGAAAAAGGCATAGGAAGAAGGGAGGGGCTGACCATGTAGGTTTTTACATGACATCCATTCTGAATGTGTAACCCTGTCCTCCGATGCTGTCAGACTATGGGAGATTAGGAGCTTTTTTTTTCTTTTTTTTAAGGAAGTTTTTGCGCAGGAGCAGGGGGCGCAATTGTTCAAGAATCCTCTGGTGCAATCATAAATTTTACCCTGTGCGCAAGTGGCAATAACAGGAGGACAGGTTCACTACTTGCGAACCTGTCCGCCTGCAGGGTGGTAAATTTATCCCTTAAAGGCATAACACATGAAGAGCAAGAGAAATCTGAAAGCAGTCATGTTATGTGATTAGTAAACAGAGTAAGTACTTCTGTCTTCTGCATACTGTCCTACCATGATCTAGCATATGGAAAACTGACCAGTGCTGCTTCGTCAGGCAAGGTAAACAAAGGGCTATAGAGCTAGTGATCTGATCTGAGTACTAATGTGCGCATGGTGTTTATAGAGAGGGTGCAAAAGCCAATGTTCTTAATTGAGATCTGATATAAACAGGGGCTTACAAAGAGTATGCAAGGGACAGGCATCTGATCTGATTAACAGTGTAGACATGGTGATGTCAGAGATGGTGCAAGGGCCAGGGTGCTTATCTGAGGTCTGATGTTAACATGTGGGTCACAGACAGGAATGATGCAAGGGCCTGATATAGGAAAGGTGCTGACCGAGGGTATGCAAAGAAAAAGATGTCTGATCTCGCATCTGATCTGGCCATGGGTCTAGAGGGGCCTGTGGGCTGAGGGGTCTGATCTGTTGCAGGTATGGGGTTGACAGAGAAGTTTCAGGGCCAGGGGAAGGATCTAAGGTATGATTTGAGGTGCTAAGCCATATCAACTCACACAGAACTTTCACGTGACATCTGGTTTTCTGCATCTCTTCCCGATCACCCGACACAGACAGCTCATCACACAATGTCATTGCATGAGAAATGCATGTCAGCTGCAGAGGTGCCATTTAGATCAGTGAGTTTTGAGGAGGTAAAGCAGTTGGATCTCATATCTTGTTGCTGTCTGAAATGATAGTGAATTGAGGGAAACAGGGTCAGCTGATAGATTTACTTCACTTCATTACATGGGCTGACTGTGTGTGTGTTGGTGGTCATTGAAGTGCAGTAGATTAGAGGCCGGATGTCTAGAGTAAGATTTAGTGAGTTTGCTGATGTACAGGTATGTGTAAAACTGAGTTTATAAACTGTGAAGCAGTTAATTGTTAGAACATATTAACACATTTTAAGAGAAATTATACAGGGAGGGATATATATATATATATATATATATATATATATATATATATATATATATATATATATTTATATATATATATATATATATATATATATATATATATATATATATATATAGATAGATATATATATATATATATTTATTAAAATTATGGTGGAGATAAAAGCCGGGAATAGTTGCCTAGATGTGCTAATTGCCTGTGAAATAATTTCTTTGGATTTACTTTTGTGATATGGAGGATTTTAATCTCGACTTTTATCTCCACCATAATTTTGATTTTGCCCTGGAATGAGCTTTAACTAGGAGCAATCAAAAATCTATCTACTACTGATGAGTTCTAATAAGAAGGAAACAGCTGTCTAATAGTGTCAGATATACCTTTGAGTGATACACAGTATAGAGTCCTCGGGTATGGTTTAAACTGTTCTCCGAGTACAGGTTTTAACTTATTTAAAACTATGCTGGATGTCAACAGACTCATACAAAATATATCCTTAAGAAAACATTTTCAGTGGTCAAGTGGCAAACAAGATTTGCCAATACAAGATGAGTCTGTTGTGACACCCTTTGAAAGTGATTTAACCTTTCTTGAAACTGTTGATGTTGTTACTATGGAAAATCTCTATAGTGAAGGAAATGTAGGGGAGACATCCAATAAGATAGGTCACACATTTAAAAAGAAGTCAGAGTTCTACCCCATACACAGCAGGGGGCAGTATCTTGAATTATTCTTTAAATGACTTACAACATCTTAAAGAGACCGCTACAACATTTAAACATAACCTCACTAGAGATGAACATTTATCATTGAAACAATTACAAAATAACAATGACTTGACCATCAGAAATGCAGATAAGGGGGGCACCATAGTCATTCAAAACAGGAGTGACTATGTTAGAGAAGCTTTATGACAATTGTCTAATGTAGATGATTATCAAACACTTGCTAGAAATCCCACTATGATGTGTAAAAAAGAGCTATGTGACCTTTTGGACGATGGAGTCGAACAGGGTTTTATCAACTCTACTACCACCTTCCAAAGGATCAAAAGTCCTTAGATAACATACAAGGATGTCCCATCATAAGTGGAATAGGATCTCTTATGGAACCCCTCTCACTGTTGGACTCACTGCTACAGCCACTAGTGGTCAGACAACCAAGCTATCTAAGAGACACCAAACATGTCTTGCAAATACTGGAAAACATTAAATGGTGTGATGGCTATGCTTGGTTCACCATTGATGCTGTAGCTTTGTACACGTCTATACCTCATACATGTGGCATATAAGCTATTGCTGAGATACTCTATAGAGACACGGACTTTACCCTTGTATTTAGGGAATTCATCCTTAGAGTCACAGCCTTCCTTTAAACAAATTTAAACAAACTTTTTATTTGCAAAAGAGAGGCACCGCAATGGGCGCTAAATTTGCGCCCTCTTTTGCAAATTTATTTATGAGCAGTTGGGAAAGGAAATATATATTTAATGGTTAAATATAGGCAGAACATCAAATATTTCGGCAGATTTATTGATGATTTACTGTTTATTTGGTCAGGCAGTGAACAAGAGGCATCTGATTTTGTGGATTACCTCAATAATAATGATAGAGACCTAAAGTTTACCTATCAATACCATAAAAAGTTGGTTAAAGGGACAGTCAACACCAGAATTTTTGTTGTTTAAAAAGATAGATAATCCCTTTATTACCCATTCCCCAGTTTTGCATAACCAACACTGTTATATTAATACACTTTTTACTGCTGTGACTATCTTGTATCTAAGCACCTTCTGACCGCCCCTAATCACATGACTTTTAGTTATTATCTATTGACTTGCAGTTTAGCCAATTAGTGCAGTGTCTGCCACAACCCACGGGCATGATTACAATGTTATCTATATGGTTTACCTGAACTACTCTCCCCTGTTGTGAAAAGCAAATACAAAAGCATGTGATTAGAGGAGGCCTTCAAGGGCTTAGAAATTATCATATGAGCCTTCCTAGGTTTGCTCTCAACTAGAATACCAGGAGAACAAAGCAAAATTGTTGATAAAAGTAAATTGGAAAGTTGTTTAAAATTACATGTCCTATTTGAAAAATAAAAGTTTTTTTTGGCCTTGACTGTCCCTTTAACTACCTTGATGTAAATCTGTCAGGCAGTGTGGAGGGCCAAATTGTGTCCAAAATCTACCGCAAACCTATCTCAGGTAACACGCTTCTTCACGCAAAAAGCTGCCATCCAAAGCATGTGCCTCATGCAATTTCAAAAGGGCAATTAATTTGTATACACCGTAATTGTTCTGAATTTAAAGTAATAACCTCGAGCTCAGACTTAGACAAACAGGTTATAAATATGGTGATATTAAAAAGGCAAGAAAGGCTGTTGACTGCATGGATAGAATGTCCCTTTTGAGTGAGTAAAAAGTTGAACAATCAAGAGATCCATTTAAGGGTGTCAATTTTATTATCACAGACCACAGTTGTAACTATAAAGAGGTGTGTAAAATTGTAAGAGAGCATTTTGGTTTACTTGTGGCAGATGACAAATTGACTGAAGTAGTCAAAAATGGACTCAGATGTTCTTATAGGCGGAGTAAAACCATTGGTAATCTTATTTCACCTTCTCAGCTTAAAACATCCCCTCCCTCCAGCTCTTGGTTACATCATAAAGGAATGTTCAGATGTCGGCGTACGAAATGTAAGCTGTGCGAACATGTCATAGTTACAAACCATTTTTCCTATTCAATCACTAAGCAAGTGTTTAATATTGATAGTTGCCTAAACTGTAATTCAACATTTGTGATCTACTTGCTACAATGTGTGACATACAATAAATAGGCCTCACAACACGAGACATTAACTCAATTAGAGAATACCTTTCGACCATAGGTGCAGGAAAATCCACAACCCCTCTTGTTCAGCATTTTGCAGTACACCACAATAAGAAAGTGGATTTGCTATGGTGGTGTGTCATAGAGCAATCCACAACCCCAAAAGGGGGTGTAATCGCCAAAAGATGCTGAACAAGAGGGAAATGTTTTGGATATTTAAACTTAAGACAAGAATACCATATGGTCTTAACTTTTACTATGACTTAATTACTGGGAATAAGTTTACTTAGTAACGGTTTCTGGGAACAAATGTAATATGTGTTTTCTTTATTGTATATTCTATTGCTCTTTGGGTAGAAAGCGTTCATACATTTTGACATCCTAGTGTATAATGATGTATATACAAGTAATTTTTGCTTTGTATATATATGTAACCTGTATAATTGGTATGTTTTGTAAAATTGTCCTTTTTCAACCGTACAGTGGTTTGGTAAACGTGCATGTTTGTATGTTCCTCTGGCATTGGAGTGGTTTGGTCGATAGATACTCAGAGTGCGTGGTGGTGAAGGTGCTATCGATCGATCAACACAAAGGATGGAGTTACAATATAAATATAAAAATGTATACTTACAAACAGAAAAAAGAGCTTTTCCTATGTATCTAATAAAAATATTAGTTGTCATACTGCTGTATATGCTTAAAATGTCTTACCCAATTCACAGGTGTATCTAGTACTGATATGGCAATATGTTTCTCGTGTTGCTATACTGGCAAATTTTAATGTTAATATCACTTTAAGATATTGAGGTTTAGAAGGTACATATTTCCTTTAATTATTTTACCCAATCAAATGTAAGATCTCATTATATAAGTTGTAACAAGTGTGATAGAGCACAGGGCTATGACTATGGAACTTCGCTGAAATGCGTAAGCCGTGTTTATCACACTACCTTCATCCTTTTTGTTGTTGTGTGTATCTCCTGTTTTAACATTGGAATATGGAAATACAAGTGAAGTTTTATATAATCAAGATGCCTGAGTTTACTTTCCTTTGATGAACTTTTACCTTCAGCTAAAAGCTCCAGCATCTGTATACCCCGTTCTTACATGCAGCTGCATGTCCCATTGGTGTTTTTGAATTTCGCATTGGTTTGTGACGTCATTAATGGCTACTAGAGGAGCCACCAGTGGGCTTTCGCTGGAAGATGCAAGCGGAGGATCAAGGGAGACAAGGTTCCAGTAGTGGGGAGAGTTTATGACACAGTGTATACACTCCTCATAGAGTATCACACTACCTTCATCCTCTCTTTGTTGTGTGTATCTCCTGTTTCAATGTTGGAATATGGACATAAAAGTGAAGTTTTATATAATCAAGATGCCTGAGCTTACCTTCTTTTGATGAACTATATGTATTTACAGACATATATACACATATAAAAACATTAATATATATGAACAGATATATAGACAAATATATAAGTGCATTGGAACCTTTTCCCGTTAAGTAGATGAAAAAATGTAAAAGCATATTGATGCAATATTCATATTTAATAAGGGTTTTAACTATGTATTTACTGTAAATATTTCACATTCCAATATTCTGCACATAGCAGACTCTCCACCATATTTTTAATAAATTTTGATTTTGCCCTGGAATGAGCTTTACCGAGCAGCAATCAAAAATCTATCTACTACTGATGAGCTCTAATAAGAACAAAACAGCTGTCTAGTAGTGATTTTTGTATTTGCTGTACTCATCCCATTAGAGGACCGCTGTGTGTTATCACAGTATTTGAAGCATAAAGCCTGAGATATTGCATATCTAATTTGCATATCTTACCCAGAATCCGCTTGTGCATTTGTAACAATGTACAGTAAATTGAGTTTTACTGGGTAAAGGCAAGCGGTGATACTTGCCTAAATGTGCTAATTGCCTGTTCAATAATTTATACTGAGATATATATATGCCGTAGATACTCGAGTATAATGCCACTTGTGTGTAATGCCAGGGGATAGCTATAATCTAGAAGTGGAAGAAAAGTTCAAGAGGTGAGTATAATTTTATGGAGCAAAAAAGTATACATTTTAATATCAAAGAATGAAAACAGAATTTTACAGTACATACCGTAATTGTAACATACGGTAAACAGTAACAAAAGAATATAGTAAACTATCGAGTACCGGTAGACTGAATATTAAAATCCTTCGAAGTCAGTGTCCGAATCCTCTTCTGCAAACAGTGCAATTATGTAATATTGAGATTCTGCAGTATCCAGATAAGGATCAACACTATCATCTGTCTCATCCTCCAAATTTTCATCATCTTCGTAGATGGCATCATCTTCGGTCCCATCCATCGCATTGCTTATGGATTATGGATAATTTCTGGGGGCATTGATTCCCAGGTGTCTTTAACTCAATGACAAACAACAGTGATATCTGGTCTCTGAGGCAGGCCAGACTTGGTTGTTTTTACCGGATCAGAGCATATCCAATCGGCCCACATCTAGCGAAGTCTGTCTTTAAATGACTTGTTTAGACAAATGTCGAGCGGTTGAAGTTGTGATGTCAATCCACCTGGAATAACGGCAATGTCAGTGAACTTATTGTTGACAGCTGATTTGATGCTGTCTTTAAGATGTGCACTAAACATGTCCAACACCAGTAATGCTCTTTTGCATCGCAGACTGCCAGGTCGACAGCACCAAACATTATCAAGCCAGAATTTCACTCCGTCTTCATCCATCCAGCCCTTTGTTTGAGCTCTAACGATGACACCAGATGGGAATTTTGCATTTTTTGGTAGAGCTTTTCGCTTAAAAATAATCAGTGGTTTCAGTTTTGTGCCATCAGCCATGCAGGATAGAACGACTGTGAAGTGAGTTTTCTCGTGACCGGTTGTCTTCACGACAACAGTCTTCTCTCCTTTGGTATGAACAGAACGATTTCCAGGCAAATCAAACGTCATGGGTGTTTCATCCATGTTGCCAATCTGACCAAGCTCATAGTTGTGTTGCCGATGAAGTTTAAGAACAAATCTGTGAAAGCTATCAACTTTTGCCTCAAGATCCTTTGGCAGTTTCTGAGATAGCTTTGTTCTTTGGCGTAACGTTAAATTATGCCATTCCATAAAGCGTGTACACCATCCTGCTGAAGCTATGAAACACCAACCTCACCAGACTTCTTGAGTTTCAATGCTTGGAGATGTATAGCTGTTCGTGAAATAGCATAGCCGTTATTTCTGTGCTCCATGACCCAATCATATAAAGTTGATTTCAGTTTTGGATATGCAGATGATAACCCTCTGCAGGCCTTCTTAGTCCGAGGCATCATTTCTAGTTCTCTTTTCTTTTTACGCCAATCACGAACTGTACTCTCTGCTATTCCAAACTGAAGCACTGTAGCAGAATTATCGCTTGATTCGGCCACTTTGATAACATTTAGCTTAAATGACACATCATATGAAGAGCATTGTCTTTTCAAATTAATATTTAATGGTTTACGGTAATTAAAGAAAATTTCACCAGTCTGTGTACAGTACAGTAATCTGATCTCTGTACCGTAATATCCAAAACTGGAATAAACTTTATATGATATATGCTATACGTCTCCAAACATTGAAACTCAAGAAGTCTGGTGAGATTGGTGTTAATTTGAATTTTGTAGCTTTAGCAGGAAACCAGTCACCAGAAAACTCACTTCACAGTCGTTCTGTCCTGCATGGCTGATGACACAAAACTGAAAACACTGGTTATTTTTAAGTGAAAAACTTAAAAATGCAAAATTCCCATCTCTCATCGTTATAGTTTAACTAAAAGGCTGGATGGACAAAGACAGAGTGAAATTCTGGCTTGATAATGTTTGGGACATTTTTAGTGCACATCTTAATCAGATGAAATGAAATGTCTCGAATATACTGCGACCCCTCCAATTTGTATCTTATTTTATGTCTCAAACATGTTGCGTTATATTCGAGTATCTACGGTATATATTCTATTTCTCTTTTTCCTCTCTCCAGTTCACATTTTTAATTGTTTTATAGCTACTCCCCATGCACACTACAAAAATGTTTCCAAAGTTTCATAAAACTAACCTACTCCTGGTATAAGTATCCTTACATTTCTCCAGAAATATATGTGCAAATGTCCAGCTTGAATAGTAGACACAAACAGACAGCGCCACAATGCAAATATGCAGAAGCCAGTTACTGAAATAAATAAAAGATGCGGCTGACTGGCTTAGCAAACGTAAGCAGCACCTACCCTATATAGTAAACACACACATTTGGCTTAGTAAATATACAAAAACTGCTGATCAACACTGCACACACCGGCACAAAAAAACACAGAGCACACACCAGCACAAAACACACACATACAGCACATCACACCAAAATATCACACACACATACAATACAGAACACACAAGCACATACAACACAACACACACCAGCACAAAACACCCACATACAGCACATCACACCAAAATATCACACACACATACAATACAGAACACACAAGCACATACAACACAACACACACCAGCACAAAACACCCACATACAGCACATCACACCAAAATATCACACACACATACAATACAGAACACACAAGCACATACAACACAACACACACCAGCACAAAACACCCACATACAGCACATCACACCAACATATCACACACACATACAATACAGAACACACAAGCACATACAACACAACACACACCAGCACAAAACACCCACATACAGCACATCACACCAAAATATCACACACACATACAATACAGAACACACAAGCACATACAACACAACACACACCAGCACAAAACAAACACATACAACACATTACACAAACACATCACACACACATACAACACATCACACACCAGCACAAAACAAACACATACAACACATTACACAAACACATCACACACACATACAACACATCACACACCAGCACAAAACACACACATACAGCACATCACACCAAAATATCACACACACATACAATACAGAACACACAAGCACATACAACACAACACACACCAGCACAAAACACCCACATACAGCACATCACACCAAAATATCACACACACATACAATACAGAACACACAAGCACATACAACACAACACACACCAGCACAAAACAAACACATACAACACATTACACAAACACATCACACACACATACAACACATCACACACCAGCACAAAACACACACATACAAAACATCACACCAACACATTACACACACATACAACATAGAACACACCAGCACAAAGCACACAAATACAACACTGCACACACACACACACATAACACACACATACAACACATCACACACCAGCACAAAACAAACACATACAACACATCACACACACATAGAACACAGAACACATAAGCACAGAGAACACACATACAGCACATCACACCAAAACATCACACGCACATAGAATACAGAACACACAAGCACATACAACACAGCCCACACCTGCAAAAAACACACACATACAACTCAGCACTTAAAAGCACATAACACACACATACAACACTGAACACACTTGCACATAACATTCACATACTGCACAGCACATACCAGCACAAAACATGCACATACAGCACACGCATTACAACATACATAATTGACACATTTATCTGAAAATTAAAAAGTATCTAGAGAGCAATCCAGAGAGGTCTCTAACAATGAATCAATATTAATATATGTCAATTTCTTAATGCAGAAGCCTTCTTTGGCCTAATGATATGTATTTTTTCTGTTCAAGGCCAGGGTAACAACTAGGGCTAGATTACAAGTGAGGCACAAAAATTTCACAAGGGTTTTTGCGAGCGCTTGAGCTCCATTTTAATTGGCTTATATTACAAGTTGAGCAAAAGTCTACGCTAGAATCCTTACCGCAATCTCAGAGCTGTAGTAAAGGGACAGTTTACTCAAAAAATGTCTCCCCTTTAATTTGTTCCCAGTGATCCACTTTACCTGCTGGAATATATTAAATTGTTTACAAGTATTTCCTTTACCCTTATATTGACATTTGAAATAGTTAATTTAGCCTGTGGTATCCTCATCTATTCTGAACATTTCAGGCCTTAGGTTTAATCTATAGATAAGCTGTGGAAACACAGCCAGCAGAAGAAATTACACTAACAGTGGGGTACAGAAGAGATAAGGTAATAAAAGGTTAACTTTCCATTGTTCTCTCTTTGGTTTACAGACAGATATAAAATAAAGAAGCATGTATATGTACACAATGTGATAAAGTAATGAGATATGATTATACCTACAAGCTCAACCCATTTTATTAGGTTGTGACTTCAAAATACAAAACCAGCTATTTAATATACACAAATAAACCTTAAAAAGCAAATTCTCATACATTTTATAGTCTGCAATTGGTAAAAAAATAATATTTGGAAACACATTAAGGGAAAAACATAATTTATGCTTACCTGATAAATTTATTTCTCTTGTGGTGTATCCAGTCCACGGATCATCCATTACTTGTGGGATATTCTCCTTCCCAACAGGAAGTTGCAAGAGGATCACCCACAGCAGAGCTGCTATATAGCTCCTCCCCTAACAGCCATATCCAGTCATTCTACCGAAAACAAGCAGAGAAAGGAGAAACAATAGGGTGCAGTGGTGACTGTAGTTTAAAATTAAAAAATACCTGCCTTAAAATGACAGGGCGGGCCGTGGACTGGATACACTGTATCCAGTCCACGGATCATCCATTACTTGTGGGATACCAATACCATAGCTAAAGTACACGGATGAAGGGAGGGACAAGGCAGGTACTTAAACGGAAGGTACCACTGCCTGTAAAACCTTTCTCCCAAAAATAGCCTCTGAAGAAGCAACAGTATCAAATTTGTAGAATTTTGAAAAATTATGAAGCGAAGACCAAGTCGCCGCCTTGCAAATCTGTTCAACAGAAGCCTCATTTTTAAAGGCCAATGTGGAAGCCACAGCTCTAGTAGAATGAGCTGTAATCCTTTCTGGAGGCTGCTGGCCCGCAGTCTCATAGGCTAAGGGGATTATGCTTCTTAGCCAAAAAGAAAAAGAGGTTGCCGAAGCCTTTTGACCTCTCCTCTGTCCAGAGTAGACAACAAAGAAAGCAGATGTTTGACGAAAATCTTTAGTAGCTTGTAAGTAAAACTTTAAAGCACGAACCACGTCCAGATTGTGTAATAGACGTTCCTTCTTTGAAGAAGGATTAGGACACAAAGACGGAACAACAATCTCTTGATTGATATTCTTATTAGATACCACCTTAGGTAAAAACCTAGGTTCGGTACGCAGAACTACCTTATCTGCATAGAAGATCAGATAAGGAGAATCACATTGTAAGGCAGATAACTCGGAAACTCTACAAGCCAAGGAAATAGCTACCAAAAAAAAAACTTTCCAAGATAAAAGTTTGATATCTATGGAATGAAGAGGTTCAAACGGAACCCCCTGAAGAACTTTAAGAACCAAATTTAAGTTCCAAGGTGGAGCAACAGGTTTAAACACAGGCTTGATTCTAACTAAAGCCTGACAAAATGCCTGAATGTCTGGGACATCCGCCAGACGCTTGTGCAAAAGAATAGATAGTGCAGAAATCTGTCCCTTTAAGGAACTAGCTGACAATCCTTTCTCCAATCCTTCTTGGAGAAAAGATAATATCCTGGGAATCCTGACCTTACTCCATGAGTAGCCCTTGGATTCACACCAATAAAGATATTTACGCCATATCTTATGATAGATTTTCCTGGTGACAGGCTTTCGTGCCTGAATTAAGGTATCAATGACTGACTCGGAGAAACCACGCTTTGATAAAATCAAGCGTTCAATCTCCAGGCAGTCAGCCTCAGAGAAATTAGATTTGGATGGTTGAAAGGACCTTGAAGTAGAAGGTCCTGTCTCAACGGCAGAGTCCATGGTGGAAAGGATGACATGTCCACCAGATCTGCATACCAAGTCCTGCGTGGCCACGCAGGTGCTATCAAGATCACTGATGCTCTCTCCTGCTTGATTTTGGCAATCAGACGAGGGAGCAGAGGAAACGGTGGAAACACATAAGCCAGGTTGAAGGACCAAGGCGCTGCTAGAGCATCTATCAGCATTGCCTTGGGGTCCCTGTACCTTGATCCGTAACAAGGAAGCTTGGCGTTCTGGCGAGACGCCATGAGATCCAGTTCTGGTTTGCCCCAACAATGAACCAATTGTGCAAACACCTCCGGAAGGAGTTCCCACTCCCCCGGATGAAAAGTCTGTCGACTTAGAAAATCCGCCTCCCAGTTCTCTACACCTGGGATATGGATAGCTGATAGGTGGCAAGAGTGAATCTCTGCCCAGCGAATTATCTTTGAGACTTCTAATATCACTAGGGAACTCCTTGTTCCCCCTTAATGGTTTATGTAAGCCACAGTCGTGATGTTGTCCGACTGAAATCTGATGAACCTCATTGTCGCTAGCTGAGGCCAAGCCTGAAGAGCATTGAATATCGCTCTTAGTTCCAGAATGTTTATTGGAAGGAGTGACTCCTCCTGAGTCCACGATCCCTGAGCCTTCAGGGAGTTCCAGACTGCGCCCCAACCTAGAAGGCTGGCATCTGTCATTACAATTGTCCAATCTGGCCTGCAAAAGGTCATACCTTTGGACAGATGGACCCGAGATAGCCACCAGAGAAAAGAATCCCTGGTCTCTTGATCCAGATTTAGTAGAGGGGACAAATCTGTGTAATCCCCATTCCACTGACTGAGCATGCAGAGTTGCAGCGGTCTGAGATGTAGGCGTGCAAACGGCACTATGTCCATTGCCGCTACCATTAAGTCGATCACTTCCATGCACTGAGCCACCGAAGGGCGAGGAATGGAATAAAGAACACGGCAGGAATTTAGAAGTTTTGATAACCTGGACTCCGTCAGGTAAAATTTCATTTCTACAGAATCTATCAGAGTCCCTAGGAAGGAAACTCTTGGGAGGGGGGATAGAGAACTCTTTTCCTCGTTCACCTTCCACCCATGCGACCTCAGAAATGCCAACACTATGTCCGTATGAGACTTGGCAATTTGAAAGTTTGACGCCTGAATCAGGATGTCGTCTAAATAAGGGGCCACTGCTATGCCCCGCGGCCTTAGGACCTCCAGAATCGACCCCAGAACCTTCGTAAAAATTCTTGGGGCTGTAGCTAACCCAAAGGGAAGAGCTACAAACTGGTAATGCCTGTCTAGGAAGGCAAACCTGAGAAACCGATGATGATCTTTGTGTATCGGAATGTGAAGATAAGCATCCTTTAAATCCACTGTAGTCATGTATTGACCCTCCTGGATCATAGGTAGGATGGTACGAATAGTCTCCATCTTGAATGATGGAACTCTGAGGAATTTGTTTAAGATCTTTAGATCCAAAATTGGTCTGAAGGTTCCCTCTTTTTTGGGAACCACAAACAGATTTGAGTAAAATCCCTGTCCCTGTTCCTCCTTTGGAACTGGATAGATCACTCCCATAACTAGGAGGTCTTGTACACAGTGTAAGAATGCCTCTCTCTTTATCTGGTTTGCAGATAATTGTGAAACGTGAAATCTCCCTTTTGGGGGGGAAGCCTTGAAGTCCAGAAGATATCCCTGGATATAATTTCAAACGCCCAGGGATCCTAGACATCTCTTGCCCACGCCTAGGCGAAAAGCGAAAGTCTGCCCCCTACTAGATCCGTTACCGGATAGGGGGCCGTTCCTTAATGCTGTCTTAGAGGCAGCAGCAGGCTTTTTGGCCTTCTTACCTTTGTTACAGGGCTGGTTAGGTCTCCAGACCGTCTTGGACTGAGCAAAAGTTCCCTCTTGTTTTGCATTAGAGGAAGTTGATGCCGCACTTGCCTTGAAGTTTCGAAAGGCCCGAAAATTAGACTGTTTGGCCCTTGATTTGGACCTATCCTGAGGAAGGGCATGACCTTTTCCTCCAGTGATATCAGCAATAATCTCCTTCAAACCAGGCCCGAATAGGGTCTGCCCCTTGAAGGGAATGTTAAGCAGCTTAGACTTTGAAGTAACGTCAGCTGACCATGATTTAAGCCATAGCGCTCTGCGCGCCTGCATAGCAAAACCAGAATTCTTAGCCGTTAGTTTAGTCAAATGAACAATGGCATCAGAAACAAAAGAATTGGCTAGCTTAAGTGCTCTAAGCTTGACAAGTATGTCATCCAATGGAGTCGCTACCTGTAAAGCCTCTTCCAGAGACTCAAACCAGAATGCCGCAGCAGCAGTGACAGGAGCAATGCATGCAAGGGGCTGTAGGATAAAACCTTGTTGAATAAACATTTTCTTAAGATAACCCTCTAACTTTTTATCCATTGGATCTAAGAAAGCACAACTGTCCTCGACAGGGATAGTAGTACGCTTTGCTAGAGTAGAAACTACTCCCTCCACCTTAGGAACTGTCTGCCATAAGTCCCGTGTGGTGGCGTCTATTAGAAACATTTTTCTAAAAATAGGAGGGGGAGAGAACGGCACACCTGGTCTATCCCATTCCTTAGTAATAATTTCTGTAAACCTTTTAGGTATTGGAAAAACATCAGTGCACACCGGCACTATATAGTATTATCCAGTCTACACAATTTCTCTGGCACTGTAATTGTATCACAGTCTTCAGAGCAGCTAAAACCTCCCTGAGTAACACGCGGAGGTGTTCAAGCTTAAATTTAAATGTAGAAATATCAGAATCAGGTTGCATCATCTTCCCTGAGTCAGAAATATCACCATAGAAAGAAGCTCTCCTTCAGCTTCTGCATATTGTGAGGCAGTATCAGACATAGCTCTTAAAGCGTCAGTATGCTCTGTATTTCGTCTAACTCCAGAGCTATCTCGCTTTCCTCTAAATTCAGGTAGTCTGGCTAATACCGCTGACAGTGTATTATCCATGACTGCCGCCATGTCTTGTAAAGTAAACGCTATGGGCGCCCTGGATGTACTTGGCGCCATTTGAGCGTGAGTCCCTTGAGCGGGAGTCAAAGGATCTGACACGCGGGGAGAGTTAGTCGGCATAACTTCCCCCTCGTCAGATTCCTCTGGTGATACATTTTTTAAAGACAGAATATGATCTTTATTGCTTGTGAAATCAGTACTTTTGGTACACATTCTAAGAGGGGGTTCCACCATAGCTTTTAAACATAATGAACAAGGAGTTTCCTCTATGTCAGACATGTTTGTACAGACTAGCAATAAGACTAGCAAGCTTGGAAAACACTTTAAATCAAGTTAACAAGCAAATATAAGAAACGGTACTGTGCCTTTAAGAGAAACAAATTGTCAGAATTTGAAAAACAGTGAAAAAAGGCAGTAAATCAAACAAAATTTTTACAGTGTGTATAATAAGCTAACAGAGCATTGCACCCACTTGCAAATGGATGATTAACCCCTTAGTTCAAAAAACGGATCAAAAAAACGATATAGACGTTTTTTAACAGTCACACCAAACTGCCACAGCCTTGCTGTGGGCCTACCTTCCCCAACAAACGATTTTGGAAAGCCTAAGAGCCCTCTAGAGATGTCCTATAGCATTCAGGGGACTCCTGGAGGAAGCTGGATGTCTTAGTCTGTAAAAGTTACTGCGCAAAAAAGCGCTAAATTAGGCCCCTCCCACTCATAGTAACACAGTGGAAAGCCTCAGGAAACTGTTTCTAGGCAAATTTAAGCCAGCCATGTGGAAAAAACTAGGCCCCAATAAAGTTTTATCACCAAAGTATATATAAAAACGTTTAAACATGCCAGCAAACGTTTTATATTGTAAATATAAAAGAGTATTACCTCAGAAAGTAAGCATGATACCAGTCGCTATTAAATCACTGTATTCAGGCTTACCTTACAAAAATTTGGTATCAGCAGCATTTTCTAGCATTTACATCTTCTGGAAAAAATCTTAACTGCACATATCTCATAGCAGGATAACCTGCACGCCATTCCCCCGCTGAAGTTACCTCTCTCTTCAGTCATGTGTGAGAACAGCAATGGATCTTAGCTACAACCTGCTAAGATCATAGAAATCACAGGCAGATTCTTCTATTTTTCTGCCTGGGACAAAATAGTACAACTCCGGTACCATTTAAAAATAACAAACTTTTGATTGAAGCAAGATAACAGCTACATTTCACCACTTTCCTCTTACTACCTCCATGCTTGTTGAGAGTTGCAAGAGAATGACTGGATATGGCAGTTAGGGGAGGAGCTATATAGCAGCTCTGCTGTGGGTGATCCTCTTGCAACTTCCTGTTGGGAAGTAGAATATCCCACAAGTAATGGATGATCCGTGGACTGGATACACCTTACAAGAGAAAACAATTTTACAGTATACTGTCCTTTTAACTGTTTTTCGAAAATAAAAAGTGTCACAAAACACATCAAAAATACATTACAAAGTACACTTACACTCATAACACCGTCTAATAAAAATTATTTAAAAAAAATATTGCACAAAAAAGTTATAAGGGCTCAAAGATATGAGATCTCAGATGTTAGAAAAAAAAGCAGGCAAACGGCTTTAACATTGAGATATATACATATACATGTCTAAAGATGTATATGTGCATATATATGTTTATATTTGTGTATATATGTATTTACAGACATATATACACATATAAAAACATTAATATATATGTACAGATATATAGACAAATATATAAGTGCATTGGAACCTTTTCCCGTTAAGTAGATGAAAAAATGTAAAAGCATATTGATGCAATATTCTTATTTAATAAAGGTTTTAACTATGTATTTGCTGTAAATATTTTGCATTCCAATATTCTGCACATAGCAGACTATGTTCTATATATCCGTAACTACCGAGCCTTGTACACTGTCTAGTGCTCCACCTGTATTGCTTGAATAAACCCACTTGGTTTACAGTTCCTGATGGTCCTCGTCTTTTGTTGTTTCTCGTATATATATATATATATATATATATATATATATATATATATATATATATATATATATATATATAATCCCATCAGTTGTACAGTGTTACCCTCCAATGGTCATCTGCCCGGGTGCCAACATGCAATTAATATTCCAGAAAAATGGTCGCACTCTCAGGTCTTTTGGTGAAAAATCGTAGATAATTTTAATGAAACGTTTTCGGGGTATTCCTCCCCATCATCAGCATAAACATACAGTGCATCAAACAAACTTAAATAGAGGCATATTGCTCATCAAACAAATACGAAATACCTGTGTGTGAAAATTTTCTCAGTGTGGTGACGCCAAACAGTGTGTGTGTGGACCGCATATTCTGCGTTCCACTGTGAGGTCCGGAAGTGTTAAGTGCAGTATTATATCCGGTATCCTCAGTTTTACAGAAAAAACTTATAATATTGTTTTATGCACACAAACTTGCAGTGTTCATTTATAGTTAAGTTACTAAGTATGCCATAGTGCTTCATTATCTGTGCCATTATTGACAGTGCATCACATTCTTTGTGAATTATTCCAATTGCGTGAATTTATTTTACCGATGCATTGTCCACTACTCGTAAACTCTTATATATGCACATTGTTCCCTGTTATCTTAAATTACATCTCCCTTTCTGAAGTATTACTAGTGTCCGTTACGATGATCTCTATGACTGGTTCTATAGGACTCGCTGTCATATTCTGGTTGTCATAGAAACCGTTTGTTATGCCGGTTCTACTTGGGCGGATTGGTCTATTAATTTACCTTTGTCAGATTCAACCCTATCCTATAACCAGTATAGGCTAACTTCGTGCCTTACTATTAACATGATTTTATGGACTTCATTCATTTATGTATCTCTTTTGCTTGTCCTAGAATATGCCTGTTAAAGGCATATATAGGGGCTAAAGAGTATTCTCTGGCACTTGTTATGTGTACTATCTATGTATCATCCCGGTTATCGTACGTGTACTTCTAAGCTGTCAATGTGAATTGTGTGTTTGATCCACATAAATGGACCTAGATTACAGTGAAGAAAAATAAAAGCATCAAACAATCTAACACAAATACAAAATACAAAATAAATAGCAACCTAAACGCTGTTGCTACATTATACACTTAGCATTAGTAATGTATAATTGGTTTCGATTTTGTTCTAAATTATATCTATCCCTCTTATGCCTGTATATACTTTACGTATAATATACACATCTTAGCTCTCTTATTGTATATTAGAGAAAGCTATTGTTGCCCTATTAGTCCATATAGTTATTCTGTGTCACATTGCTATATAGTGACTTCCATCCGTGATTCAATCTTTGGTTTCATCATAGTTAGATAGTCCTAGTACAGTGTCCCTAGTTTTTGGTGTTAGCACAACCTGACCCTGAGGTGTATGGGGTGTCATCCTCAATTTAATGATTAATGTCATCTCTGTCATGGTTGTATGTCCATGGTTCCTAGATCTGTGGCTTTCTTGGTGTTCCAGTCGGTTAATTTCTACACGTTGAGATTATCACCTTGGATTGGTGCAGATGGATGATCTCTATGTATTTGCCATGTATTTAAAGGAGGCTCAGTATTTTAAGACTGCATGAGAACTTGTTGGCAATTGGCATTAATATACCGAGTGCTGCTGCATTGGAGGGAATCATTACCATGACTCCCCCAACAACAGGTAGTGCGCCCTGCACTAAATAGTCTACCCCCCAAGAGGCCTGACCCTCAGTGCATTGTCACATATTACTCGAGGTGTATTTGCCATGCCCCAGTATGTATCTCTGCTTAAATGAGCGCTTTAAAGTCTGGAGGTGAGTTTAACCCTCCTGGGGCTACAGTGCCCAATCTGTATATCCATTCAGCCTCTCTTCTAAGCAGGGCCTTGTTTCTATCACCACCCCTGTCAAGGGGGGGGATGTGATCAATCAGGATATACCTGATAGTGGACACCTGGTGTCTCATGTTGGCACAATGTCTAGCCACTGGTTGATCCGATCCTCCTTGATCCAATGCCAGCCGTATTGCCCGTCTATGGTTAGCCATCCTGTCGCGGAGTGTTCCGCTCGTCTTGCCCACATAGAACCGGGCACATGGACAGAATAACAGATAGACTACAAATGTTGTGGTGCAGGATATTGAGTGCTTGATCTTGAATACTTTATTCGTGTGAGGATGGTGAAAGTTCTTAGTTGTCATGAGACCATTACATGTTGTGCACCCTAGGCACCTGTATGAGCCTTTGATGTTAATATGGGCAGTGTCCATGTAGCTTGATTTAGGGTCTGTGCGTACCAGGCTGTCCTTAAGGTTAGTTCCCCTCCGGTATGCTATCATTGGTGTCAGGTTGTGCGTAAAGGTCAATTTAGGGTCAGACTGTACTATTGGCCAGTGTTCTCTTAGTATGTTACCAGCTTGTGTTGTGTTAGGTGAAAACGTTGTTGCCATTATCAATTTGTTCGGTTTCTCTGTCAGAGTCCCCTTATATATCAGACTGTCCTGGGTGTATGGAAGGACTTCTCTTAGGGTACTATCAAGTATCTGTTGCTTGTATCCCCGCTGCAAGAATTTGTCCCGCATGAGCTGCAACTGTGAGACCCCTGTAGCTTTGTTGGAATTATTGCGCACAACTCTAGTCATCTGTGATTTGACTATCCCTTTTAATAAGGCTGGGGGGTGGCAGCTTGTTGCACTTAAAATGGAATTTTTATCAGTAGGCTTACTGTAGAGTGTGGTGCCTAAGGTATTTCCCTCTATGTAAATATTGAGGTCTAGAAATTGTATCTCCTTGTGATGGTGCGTGATCTTGAATCTCACTGGTGTAGGGGTATTGTTCCATTCCATAAACCACTCTAACAGTGCCTGTTGTCCGCCACGCCACACCATGAACACATCATCGATGTATCTTGCGTAAAAAACAACCGGCGATGTGTCAGTGCTCCATAGGAATTGGTTTTCAAATTGAGACATATATATGTTGGCATACGATGGGGCCATATTTGACCCCATCGCAGTGCCCGTAAGTTGCAAATAAAAAGATGTCTCAAAGCGAAAGTAGTTCCTAGTGAGGCAGTATTCCATTAGTGTCAAAAAGTAGTCAATAGGGGGTCCCTCATATAGTGTGCTGTCTATGAGGTGTTGTTTGGTAGCCATGAGTCCTGTATCATGAGGGATGATAGTGTAGAGACTGTTGACATCCAGGGTGACCAGGATGTCCCCAGTCTCCACACGCACATCCCTCATCTTCCTAATTAGGAACCATGGACATACAACCATGACAGAGATGACATTAATCATTAAATTGAGGATGACACCCCATACACCTCAGGGTCAGGTTGTGCTAACACCAAAAACTAGGGACACTGTACTAGGACTATCTAACTATGATGAAACCAAAGATTGAATCACGGATGGAAGTCACTATATAGCAATGTGACACAGAATAACTATATGGACTAATAGGGCAACAATAGCTTTCTCTAATATACAATAAGAGAGCTAAGATGTGTATATTATACGTAAAGTATATACAGGCATAAGAGGGATAGATATAATTTAGAACAAAATCGAAACCAATTATACATTACTAATGCTAAGTGTATAATGTAGCAACAGCGTTTAGGTTGCTATTTATTTTGTATTTTGTATTTGTGTTAGATTGTTTGATGCTTTTATTTTTCTTCACTGTAATCTAGGTCCATTTATGTGGATCAAACACACAATTCACATTGACAGCTTAGAAGTACACGTACGATAACCGGGATGATACATAGATAGTACACATAACAAGTGCCAGAGAATACTCTTTAGCCCCTATATATGCCTTTAACAGGCATATTCTAGGACAAGCAAAAGAGATACATAAATGAATGAAGTCCATAAAATCATGTTAATAGTAAGGCACGAAGTTAGCCTATACTGGTTATAGGATAGGGTTGAATCTGACAAAGGTAAATTAATAGACCAATCCGCCCAAGTAGAACCGGCATAACAAACGGTTTCTATGACAACCAGAATATGACAGCGAGTCCTATAGAACCAGTCATAGAGATAATCGTAACGGACACTAGTAATACTTCAGAAAGGGAGATGTAATTTAAGATAACAGGGAACAATGTGCATATATAAGAGTTTACGAGTAGTGGACAATGCATCGGTAAAATAAATTCACGCAATTGGAATAATTCACAAAGAATGTGATGCACTGTCAATAATGGCACAGATAATGAAGCACTATGGCATACTTAGTAACTTAACTATAAATGAACACTGCAAGTTTGTGTGCATAAAACAATATTATAAGTTTTTTCTGTAAAACTGAGGATACCGGATATAATACTGCACTTAACACTTCCGGTCCTCACAGTGGAACGCAGAATATGCGGTCCACACACACACTGTTTGGCGTCACCACACTGAGAAAATTTTCACACACAGGTATTTCGTATTTGTTTGATGAGCAATATGCCTCTATTTAAGTTTGTTTGATGCACTGTATGTTTATGCTGATGATGGGGAGGAATACCCCGAAAACGTTTCATTAAAATTATCTACGATTTTTCACCAAAAGACCTGAGAGTGCGACCATTTTTCTGGAATATATATATATATATATATATATATATATATATATATGTATATATATATATATATATATATATATATATATGTATATATCTATACCTATATAGGTATAAATATATATTTGTTTAAAAAAACATCAGATATATGTGCTTGAAAAACATTGGAATATGAAATATTTATATTTCCATGTCGGGTATGCACATATTACAGTATGCAATAATTTTTGCGTATATTACAGTATGTGATCATGTTTTGCGCATATTGCTGTATGCGTCTGGTATGCGCATATTACAAACAAACATGCTAAAGAACACTGGAATATGAAATATTCATATTTTCATGTCGGGTTTGCGCTAATGAGAATGTGTGATGGTGTTTGCACGAGAGAGTGGGCGGCGGAATGCGAAAACGCGATCACGATTTCTGGAATTTCAACTTTAAGCACGGTTTGGGTTACCATTGGAGAAAAAATGTTTACTTTGAACTTGTTATACCAGCGCAACCAGACTAGTGCAAAAATAAAAATCCTAGCAGAGTTTTTGCTATAGCGAAAAGCAAAATACTGCTCCGCTTGTAATCTAGCCCCTAATGTTTTACTTTGTGTTCCCTTCATGCATAGTGACTGATCATCTACATATAGAACATGACTGTATGCAAAGTTTTACTCTTTGTATTGCATACAAAGACTTACTTCCTAAGTAGCATCATGCACAGGGCATTTTTTATTTATTATGATGAAGTTATTGTATCATGAGTTTGAAAAAGTAATTGATTCATTTCTGGTTTATTTTTAATGCAATTTTAAAGATGTCATAACCCCAAAAGTCACATGACTCAGTTTGCATTAATATTCTGCATTCTGACATGCTAAGAATTCTACAATTTATTTGTCAGTGGATAATTGCGTAGCTGGAGTTTCAACATTATAAATAATGGGTGTGTTACAGGTCTATGCCAAACTGCATGGCAGACTGCATGAGGAAGTGCTTTAAATCATGATACTGTAAACCTGCCAAACAAATGGTTATCTTGCAGTGATTCAGTTTTAGGTATGTCCTAGTGTCTGAATAATCAGAGGGTGTGGAATGATTCATAGTGCCCTGAGTGACTAACTAAAGCACCTTCATCATAGAACTGATAGAAAAGGTTCTGGTTGAACGGGGTCATTTCACACGGGCTATGTAAAGGGTAGGGTTTACCATTGATTTAGCAGATGTGTTAACTTTGACCTTCAAATTTAGATGAACACTGTCAGTAAGCTAAGAATAAGAATTTCACACAATTTCACATCATCTTTAAATTTGTATTATTGTATAACATTATAACCTTTTTTGATGCTGATAAAATAGGTGAGTATTTAAGGGTAACTTTATATAAAATTATAGTGAATTGACTGAAATAATGGTGATTTGTAATTTTCCATTTCAAAGTCATCAGCAAACAAACAAAAACAAAAATCAGTTGCAAATGTTTGACATTAGTCTTTGATTACACTGTATATATCTCATGTGATTGTGATTGCATTAATGATGTCATTGTTTATATCTAATGTGATGTTATCAGTGATTGCATTGATGATGTCATGTATAACATGAACGCAGCCCCGAGACATAGAGGTTACCTTTGGCCATGCTTTCTTGTTTGTTTTTCCCCAAGAATGTACACCCATGAATTTTTCTGGAGTATGATTGAGAACTTAAAGGGACATACAGGTCAAAATTTGATTGCACGTAGATAAATAACATCATTGCGTAGAAACATATTTGTAATATACATGTATTGGAAAAAATGCTTCTACTAAAAGTTATCACTGTTTTAGTATTAACATTTTTCTCTACACATGCATGTGAAGCATAGCTAAATATTCTCAGTGCGCCAGCATTTTAAATACTGCAGCTGGTCAGAGCACCAGTGGGGCTTGTACTGTATAATGTCATATTCAAAAAAATAGGGAGAGGGAAAGAGGTATTATTAATGGCACACTCATTTACAAGAGTCTAGATTACTAAATCGGAAAGGGTGTAGGAGGACTAATTCAGAATAAAATATAACCTTTATTAATACATTATAAAAAGCATGATATTGGGGTTATATGTACAATATTATTATATACAAAACAGAGCAGGTAAAATAGGGGGAAAACAATTATGTTCAAGTAGTGTATTTAAATAGGCAAGCAGATACTAAAGCTGTTATCACTGCCCCTATTACTTGCTAGTGTATAAATAAGGATGATAAAAGAATCATCTAATAAGTTCTATAAGTAAGAAGAAAAGAGAGGAAGAATATAAAAACATGTGTTTAGAGAGAAAAACACTTGGCGCACACTTCTCCTATGCTGGGAATTATATACACATAAATCAAATATATTGATGATTTTAAGTATATCCCTTTAAAATTATAAGCCACCTATTTAGTAGTCTAGAGATCTACAGTATAAGAACGAGGAGGAGCAGATGTAATGCTGCACTGCGTTACGTATTGCAACTGCCAGGGATAGTATATATCTATATATCATATAAATGTTTGGCAGACAGCCCCCACTGAATATCAGAGGCCTTTGCAGTTAATAACTGTTCTATAAGTATTAGGGCTGTAATATCGATTAAGACCAATAAAAATAGGCTGCATATGCAGAAAGGTTTCGAATATATCCCTCTCGATTCTCTTACAGCCTACCTAGAGTGTAGTCTACAGATCTACAATATAAGAACAGGGAGCGGTAGGAGTTACATTGCGTTGTATATGACACCTGCCAGAGGTAAAATGTATCAAAAAATTACAGCATTGTTTAACACAACAAAACCCCCACTAGGTAGATAAAGCTTATTGTGAGTTTTAAATTAAACTAAATTAGACTAATAATGCATAGAAGAAGCAGTGCGAACGCCTGACGCGCGTTTCGACGGCTGCTTTATCAAAGGAGCAAATAGTCCTCGCTATTACCCTTTTAAATGACCGCCAGCCAATCCGGGAGGAGGTGTGTCCCGGACACGTGATTATGATTGCCAATCATAGTGTAGTCATAACGTCACGTACTCACGTGACATGTATTGTTTACATTTCACTGTCAGAGGGAAGGATGCAGATTAATCTAATATAGTGAGAGCAAAGATCTCTTGTTATAGAGTTTGCTTATTATTAGTCAAAAAGGGGTTGTCCCTAAAAGATACATCTATTTTTAGAGGATTGATGATTACGTTTTAGATGCATTCTATGGGGTATGTTTGTTACCAGTTTATGTATTAGGCTAATATCCCAAGCACCTATTAAGCTTGTTACATACAGTAGTAATATTATCCATTGACACAATAATTATTTTGTATTATATATACAGTGGTATCAATATTACACAGATTAAAGATGATAGATTTACTGCTTATTCTTCAAAACAATGCTTGACAAAGTTGATTAGTATATACAGTGCTTCTATGTCAATGACCAATGAGGTTTCTCCAAAATGATATTTTAGTATCTTCTGCCATAGTAAATACAGATCAATCAAGGACTGTAGTTACTATTATCGTGTGCTTTATATGTCTTTTGCCAGAATAAGATACAGATCAGGCAGAGACTACAGTTTCTTTATCGTGTGTTTTATTTACAGGGTAGCGAATAGGGATCAAATGAAACACTTTTTATTATTATACTCATATGTTTATAAAGCACCAAGGAGGGGCTTTTCCTAAAGACCTCATCTGATAGGGCTCTATAATGTTATAATGGCTATGGGTTGTTATTTCCTGTATCTAGGAGCCATTATTGGATTATATCTCCTTCCAAAAATGCATAAAAATAAGCTTACACCTCCAGGGAGACGAATTGTCTCTGGCATAGGGAGCTTAGGTGAACAAGCCTCCAGGTACATAGATTTCAGACTAAGGGATATCGTGTTATCATTACCCTCCTATGTCAGAGACACAATGGATTTTTTACGTAGAATAGAAGGTATCTCTTTGGAGGAAGAGACTTTTCTAGCCACATGTGTTGTGGAATCTCTATACACATCAATTGGTCATGATTGGGGCTCTTTTGCAGCTGAATACTTCTTGAAAATAGAAGCATCAGAATTCATTGACAAAAAACCTTTTTATACTAGAGCTACTCAAATTTGTTCTCAGCCATAATTATTTTGTTTTTAATGACAAATTTTATCTCCAGATAAGTGGCACCGCAATGGGGACAGCTTGCGCCCCAATGTACCTAGGATGGTGGGAACGGGAAACCGTGTTTGAAGAAAAGATGGCCAAATATATGGAGCATATTCTGTTATGGCTGAGGTACATCGATGATGTATTTATACTGTGGAAAGGAGACATAAATACCTTCAGAAACTTCATAGAAGACCTGAATTTCAATGATCTGAACCTCAGATTAACATATGAGATCGATTATGACAAAGCAACATTCCTGGATTTGAGTATATCCAGAGATATGTTTGGGAAAATTTAAACCAATCTGTATAGAAAGGAGACAGCCACTAACTCTATTTTAAGATTTGAAAGCGCACACCATGAATCCACCAAAAAAGCAATTCCTTATGGTGAGTTTTTGCACCTAAGATGTAATTGTTCAGAATTAGAGAACTTCAAGACACAAGCAAAAGATCTTATAATGAGATTAAAAGAAAGGGGTTACTCCAATTCTATCCTTAAAAAAGCATATCATAGGTCTCTTCACACAGCAAGAACAGACCTCTTGGTACCAAAGAGAAAGGAGAATAAGGATTACAAAGTGAGGTTCATTGGAACCTTTAATGAATCCCACAAAGAAATTGCGGAAATTTTGAATCAACATCTTCACATACTTCACACGGATGATGATCTCGCTAAAAAAATAAGTGACAAAATATCAATCTCTTGGAGAAGAGCTCCCACATTAAGGGACAAAATCGTAAGAAGCCATTTTGTTAAACGCATTAACAAAAGGGAGGACAACCTCAAGGGCACCTATCCCTGTGGGTCATGTAAATTTTGCCCATATATGAGTAATTCAAACAAATGGAAGTTTTTCCAAAAGGAATTAGATACATGAACAACATCTATAACTGTCGTACAAACAACATCATCTATTGTATTGAATGTTTTTGTGGCAAAAAATATGTGGGGATGTCGACCCGAGAATTAAGGACCAGGTTAGGGGAGCACCTTGGAAATATCTGCAATGCTAAAAGCGATTTGGAAAAGGGACGGAAAATCACAACAGTGGCTAAACATTTCCTAATTAATCACGAAAGTAAAGCAGACCTAAAATGCTGGATCCTCCAGAAAGTGAAACCAGGAATAAGAGGAGGGGACATAGAAACCAGGCTCCTAAAAGAAGAAACAAAATGGATATTTTGGTTACAAACTATGGCCCCTAAAGGCCTTAATGAACAACTAAGCTTCAGTCCATATCTATAAACCCCCTTAGTTGATGATACCATTGAAGATCCAGCATAACCTACTCCAATAATGGCTCCTAGATACAGGACATAACAACCCATAGCCATTAGTACATTATAGAGCCCTATCAGATGAGGTTTTTAGGAAAAGCCCCCCTTGGTGCTTTATAAACATACAAGTATAATAATAAAAAGTGTTTCATTTTATCCCTATTCTCTACCCTGCAAATAAAACACATGATAAAGAAACTATCATATTCTGGCAAAAGACATATAAAGCACACGATAATAGTAACTACAGTCCTTGCTTGATCTGTATTTACTATGGCAGAAGATACTAAAATATTATTTTGGAGAAACCTCATTGGTCATTGACGTAGAAGCACTGTATATACTAATCAACTTTGTCAAGCATCGTTTTGAAGAATAAGCAGTAAATCTATCTATCATCTATTAATCTTTAATTTATTGATACCACTGTGTATATAATACAAAAGAATTATTGTGTCAATGGATAATATTACTACTGTATGTAACATACTTAATAGGTGCTTGGGATATTTGCCTAATACATAAACTGGTAATGAACATACCCCATAGAATGCATCTAAAACGTAATCATCGATCCTCTAAAAATAGACGTATCTTTTAGGGACAACCCCTTTTTGACTAATAATAAGCAAACTCTATAACAAGAGATCTTTGCTCTCACTATATTAGATTAATCCTGCATCCTTCCCTCTGACAGTGAAATGTAAACAAACACATGTCAGGTGAGTATGTGACGTTATGACTACACTATGATTGGCAATCATAATAACGTGTCCGGGACACACCTCCTCCCGGATTGGCTGGCAGTCATATAAAAGGGTGATAGTGAGGACTATTTGCGCCTTTGATAAAGCAGTCGGCGAAATGCACGTCAGGCGTTCGCACTGCTTCTCCTATGCATTATTAGTCTAATTTAGTTTAACTTAAATCTTATCTGTGTACTGGCATTTTAGCATCTATAGAACAGTTACGGATCGCAATAAGCTTTATCTACCTAGTGGGGGTTTTGTTGTGTTAAACATTGCCGTAATTTTTTGATACATTTTACCTCAGGCAGGTGTCATATACAACGCAATGTAACTCCTACAGCTCCCTGTTCTTATACTGTAGATCTGTAGACTATACTCTAGGTAGTCTGTAAGAGAATCCAGAGGGATATATTCGAAACCTTGCTGCATGTGCAGCCTATTTTTATTGGTCTTAATCGATATTACAGCCCTAATACCTATAGAACAGTTACTAACTGCAAAGGCCTCTGATATTCAGTGGGGGCTGTCTGCCAAACATTTATATGATATATAGATATATACTATCCCTGTCAGTTGCAATACGTAACGCAGTGCAGCATTCCATCTGCTACTCCTCGTTCTTACACTGTAGATCTCTAGACTACTAAATAGGTGGCTTATAATTTTAAAGGGATATACTTAAAATCATCAATATATTTGATTTATGTTTATATAACTCCCAGCATAGGAGAAGTGTGCGCCAAGTGTTTTTCTCTCTAAACACATGTTTTTATATTCTTCCTCTCTTTTCTTCTTACTTATAGAACTTATTAGATGATTCTTTTATCATCCTTATTTATACACTAGCAAGTAATAGGGACATTGATAACAGCTTTAGTATCTGCTTGCCTATTTAAATATACTACTTGAACATAATTGTTTTCCCCCTATTTTACCTGCTCTGTTTTGTATATAATAATATTGTACATATAACCCCAATATCATGCTTTTTATAATGTATTAATAAAGGTTATATTTTATTCTGAATTAGTCCTCCTACACCCTTTCCGATTTAGTAATCTAGACTCTTGTAAATGAGTGTGCCATTAATAATACCTCTTTCCCTCTCCCTATTTTTTTGAATATACATTTTGGTATTAAGGCACTGCCTTTCAGTGATACCTAGGCCTACCTGAAAGGAAAACCCCTTCCCAAGAGCTCTAGTTCCCTTCCTCTTCTCCTCTTAATTGAGGGGTTTCTCTCATAACTGTATCATGTCAGCAATGAACAAAATTGAGTCATTACCAGATGGTACAAGCACCTTAGGCTCTCTGAGTAAGTGCTGTGTTTAAAATGCGGGTGCACGGTGCATACTTAAATACACTTTTGAAACAGCTATAGCTTTTATTAGAAGCATTTTAGCTAATGCACATATATTACAATAATGCTTCTATGTGGATTCCAATTTTGGCTGTAATGTCCCTTTAAAGCTTGTCTTTAACAAAAGTGTGGCAATTTTCAGAATAAATTACTATCATTAAAAGTAACCCAACGTGTCTCATGTCTAAAACAAGCTAAAGTAACCTTTTATTATAGTATATAAAACATACATTCTGTAAGCTTTAATATTTCATAATATTGCAGTAATTATTATTAATAACACATTTGCTGCAGTGTAATTGGAAGTAAAACAGAGTCGTACTATTGCATTTGCAATATTATTTGCAATGTTAGAAGTAAAACACATTTGCGCCATAGCGTAATATTATGAAATATGACTATTGTGAACGTGCATTCTTAAAATAAGTAAAAAAAAACATGCCTAAGGACACAATACAAGATTTGTACAATCACGCCTAAAGTTTACATACAGTATCTCACAAAAGTGAGTACACCCCTTACATTTTTGTAAATATTTTATTATATCTTTTCATAGTGAGTATTCCACCTGTATAACGTGTAAATTTGCTGTCCCCTCAAAATAACTCAACACACAATCATTAATGTCTAAACCATTGGCAACAAAAAGTGAGTACACCCCTAAGTGGAAATGTCCAAATTGGGCCCAATTAGCTATTTTCCTTCCCCGGTGTCGTGTGACTCCTTAGTGTTACAAGGTCTCAGGTGTGAATGGGGAGCAGGTATGTTAAATTTGGTGTTATCGCTCTCACACTCTCTCATAGTGGTCACTGGAAGTTCAACATGGCACCTCATGCCAAAGAACTCTCTGAGGATCTGAAAAAAAAGAATCGTTGCTCTACATAAAGATGGCCTAGGCTATAAGAAGATTGCCAAGACCCTGAAACTGAGCTGCAGCACGGTGGGCAAGATCATACAGCGGTTTCACAGGACAGATTCCACTCAGGACAGGCCTCGCCATGGTCGACCAAAGAAGTTGAGTGCACATGCTCAGCATCATATCCAGAGGTTGTCTTTGGGAAATAGACGTATGAGTGCTGCCAGCATTGCTGCAGAGCAAACAAAAGATAGGGAACAGCAACCAAACAATTAGACACAGGAGCCAGGAGGCAGCCACCTCATCCACATCAATGAAGCTCCAAAAGAAAGGGTGCTCCAGCCTTAGCAATTTAATATAAAAAGACCTTTATTGTGCCACGGTCCGCAAGAAAACAAACAACGTTTCAGACCTACATTTGGTCCTTAGTCATGAAAGGACCTAATGTAGGTCTGAAACGTTATTTGTTTTCTTGTGGACCATGGCACAATAAAGGTCTTTTAATATTAAATTGCCAAGGCTAGAGCACCCTTTCTTTTGGAGCATTGCTGCAGAGGTTGAAGGGGTGGGGGGTCAGCCTGTCAGTGCTCAGACCATACGCCGCACATGGTCTGCATGACTGTCGTCCCAGAAGGATGCCTCTTCTAAAGATGATGCACAAGAAAGCCCGCAAACAGTTTGCTGAAAACAAGCAGACTAAGGACATGGATTACTGGAACCAAACCCTGTGGTACGATGAGACCAAGATAAACTTATTTCATTTAGATGGTGTCAAGCATGTGTGGCGGCAACCAGGTGAGAAGTACAAAGACAAGTGTATCTTGCCTACAGTCAAGCATGGTGGTGGAAGCGTCATGGACTGGGCCTGCATGAGTGCTGCTGGCACTGGGGAGCTACAGTTCATTGAGGGAACCATGAATGCCAACATGTACTGTGACATACTGAAGTAGAGCATGATCCCGCCCTTCGGAGACTTGGCCGCAGGGCAGTATTCCAACATGATAACGACCCCAAACACACCTCCAAGATGACCACTGCCTTGCTAAAGAAGCTGGGGGGAAAAGGTGATGGACTGGCCAAGCATGTATCCAGACCTAAATCCTATTGAGCATCTGTGGGGCATCCTCAAACGGAAGGCAGGGGAATGCAAGGTCTCTAACATCCACCAGCAAAGTTATGTCGTCATGGAGGAGTGGAAGAGGACTCCAGTGGCAACCTGTGAAGCTCTGGTGAACTCCATGCCCAAAAGGGTTAAGGCAGTGCTGGAAAATAATGGTGGCCACACAAAATATTGACACTTTGGGCCCAATTTGGACATTTCAACTTAGGGGTGTACTCACTTTTGTTGCCAACGTTTTAGACATTAATGGCTGTGTGTTGAGTTATTTTGAGGGGACAACAAATTTACACTGTTATACAGGCTGTACACTCACTACTTTAAATTGTAGCAAAGTGTCATTTCTTCAGTGTTGTCACTAGAAAAGATATAATAAAATATTTACAAAAATGTGAGGGGTGTACTCACTTTTGTGAGATACTGTACATATTCTAAAATTATGCTATACAATACATAAACAGTAAACATTGTATATACATATTTCATATACCACATATCCAGTTCCTATAGTTTTAATAGGAAGGTTTTTTTTGCCTTTATTAACAAAGTAGGTTGCAGACATGATGAATATATAGGTGTTCCATGTAGTGTCAAGGGTGTTCCATGTAGTGTCAAGGGTGTTCCATGGGAGTAAACTGTATTTTAATGGGGAAACATTGCAGTGGGTTTCTAATATTCAAAACACTGTCTTCCATTTTAGCTTTACCTTTTCAGCCATATCAGTCTCGCTTGCTTTTCAGCTTTAAAGGCAGACCCCCCCCCCCTACATTATATCATATGGGAGACACATCGCCACTCGCCAGCACAGTGAGGTTCAGCCCACTATTTTTTAATATATCCCCAGAACGATGGACTGCGAACCTGGCAAACCCAAAAAGAACATTTCTCATGGTCTGCCAATGTTTTGAATATTGGGGACAGAATCTGGTTGGTCTCATATATTCAGTTTTATATATCTGACTCTGTGCCTCCTGAATATGAGTTTTTGTCTCAATGGGACAACCTTAGTCCATCATTTAATGGAGAGATACACAATCCTAATGAAATTAAATGGGCCATTAAAATACTTAAACTTATTGATGCTTTCCTGGAATCTACTTTCTAAAGCAGCTACACTCATTTACATATATTCACTAACGCTAAATCTTCTCTAAATTGAATAGTTCTTCAAGGTTGACCAGATATAATGTAATAAATGCACACACAGCCTATAAAGTGACATCCTTTCTTGTATATTTAGGTTCTTACTGTTGTGATTATCAAAAGTAAAGATATAGGGTCTGATTTAACAATGTGCGGACGGACATGATCCACTGTAATGGATCATGTCCACCGCACATCAATAAATGTAGACAGCATATGCTGTGGGCATTTATCATTGCACAAGCATTTCTAGTGAAATGCTTGTGCAATTCCGCCCCCTGCACATCCGCGGCCAATCGGCTGCTATGCTAGCAAGGGGTGTGAATCAATCTGATCATATCCGATCGGGCTGTTTGCTGTCCGCTGCCTCAGAGGTGGACCTGAAGTGGAATGGGTCAGACATAGCATACGCTGCTTCATAAATTAACCTGAAAGTAGCATTTAATATATAAAAACTACACGTGACTTGTGTTTTCTTGCAGTACCATGGGGAAAGTGATGCTATTTGATGTTTAACAGAAATACGAGTTTAAAATGTTTAGAACCTGATAACCAAACACTTAGCAATAGTGTTGAAAACACAATGAATCAATGCTCAAAATAATTGCAATGGAATTTATTGTCAGATTTATAGCTGGTGCAAGTCAAGATCATACAGAACCATTCTTGCTTTTCAGTGATAATGACTCTGACAACACATAACGTCATAGGAAATGAGTGTGTCATCTATCACCTGGAGCCAAGGAGCAGCTAAACAAAACTAGTATTACTACTTTCATTCTATGGTATTATTGGAAATACATCACTGGTTTTATCAGTATAACAATGTACATAACTAAATTAAAAAATACATCATTGCTAAAAAAATGCTTAACTATCATCTGAGTCTTCAGTGAGCCATAATCTTTTTGCTGGTGGAGTGTATATATGTGTATTCATGTGTATTTATGTGTTTAAATGTGTATCTAACGGCACAGATAGATTTACTCAACACAGGGTTGCCACACTTATTCAATTTGCAAAAAGAGCAATATCTGCGAAATTCAATAAAATAGGTATGTCTTTACTTATTGCTACATACCAGAGACACAGCCTGCAACTGGTGCCACATCAATAAGCTTGTAAGAAGTACATAAAACATTTAAATATTCATAGTTTGTTAGGAAAATGGCCGCCAAGCTCCGCCAACCTATCGCATGTATATTTGATATGTTAAGTTAGAAACAATCTAATTTCTACATGCTATTTCTAGAAGTTATGGCCCTGATCTCGCTTTCCCTGAAGATCCCCTTAGCTGCACCAGATAACACGTATTAAATACATAAACATATGTAAATATAGGCTTTATTGAATTAAGATCACATATACAAAATACACCTCTAAACTGCTGAATGTGGCCATTTCAGAATGTCTTACACATGCACAACATAATAGAATCATTCCATATTGTCCTGGAAAACTCTTAGAGGAGGCCGGTTCTGGACTTTAAGAAGGGGCTTTTTATGTCAGATTCAATAAGTGTAAAATGGTTTAAAAAACTTGTTGAAAATATTGAGAACATGGATTGTCTATGGGAGAGCAGTAAAACAAAACTCGCTATTGTGATCTTGTTAAAACGGTACGTGCCCTTTTACAGACAAAAACACGTAAAAAGAAAAAAAAAGCCGATAAATTGTGATTTACTTTCAACTACTATACTCTGCACTTGAAAAGAGACTTTTAACTGGGTTAATACGTTTTTAATACGATTTTATGGACTGAACTAGCTGGTATACAGAGACACAAGAGGAGCAGAGGTCGCTACCTGCTAATTCATGTGGAGCTGAATTTGGGATAAGAAATATACCAAGACTTTTCAATAAGGCATTCAATCATTTTATCTCTTGGAAGTGTAATAGATTGTGTTCACTAATAAAGCTATATACGTTTTTACCTTGAATCTGGGATGCGCTTTGTGTTCTTATCTTTTCAGTGTATCTAAAGCCTGAGCACTCCTTTGTGCACAGTGAATGTGGAAGCTGCACCAAAGATTCGTCACCAAGGGAGAGGTTAATCTTCATATTGGAGCTCCACTTTTAAAGTATCTACCAAATACTCCCAGAGTCATGAATGTGAGTTAACTAAGTGGTTTTATCTATTTTATTTAGTTGTATTTATCAGCTTTATTGATATCATCATTACCAGAAAAATGTATATATTTATTTAGATGGTATCACAAGTATTATTTGATTGGTGTTATTTGAATTTTCTGGTGTAAATATTGTTATATTGGTACCATTATTTCATTTTATTATTATTAATAACATACATTTAGATTACGAGTTTTGTGTTATGAGTGAAAAAGCATTGCTATGCTTCATAACGCTGCTTTTTTCCTAACACCAGTATTAGTAGGTATAGGTGTACTGCACACCTTATTGGCCATCACGCAACATCAGTACCGCACTTTTTAAAAAGTCCTTTTTCAATGGGACTTCCATAGCGCCGGTATTACGAGTTTGCCTGGGAGGCCAAACAGTGAGTGGTACACCCTATACTGACCAGATCCGTGCCCCCATCTAAAGTCAGTAGTTATGAGTTTTACGTTACAAAGCTGTAGCATAAAGCTCATAACTAAAGTGTTAAAAGTACACTAACACCCATAAACTACCTATTAACCCCTAAACAGAGGCCCTCCCGCATTGTAAACACTATAATAAATTTATTAACCCCTAATCTGCCGCTCCGGACATTGCCGCCACTATTAAAATTTATTAACCCCTATTTTGCCACTCCCCGACATTGTCGCCACTATAATAAACCTATTAATCCCTAAACCACCACCCTCCCGCATCGCAAACACTATTTAAATATTATTAACCCCTAATCTGCCATCTGCCCACACCGCCGCTTTAATTAACCACTAAACCGCAAGCCCCCCACAATAAAATATACTAAAAAAATTATAAACCCCTAAACTTCTGACCTCCCACATCAGTAACTAACTCTACATAAATATATTAATCCCAATCCTAACCCTAACGTAACCCTAAATCTAACCCTAACCCTAACGTAATCCTAAAACTAGCACTCCCTAACTTAAAGGGACACTGTACCCAAAAACTTTCTTTTGTGATTCAGATAGAGCATGCAATTTTAAGCAACTTTCTAATTTACTCCTATTATCAATTTTTCGTCGTTCTCTTGCTATCTTTATATGAAAAAGAAGGCATCTAAGCTTTTTTCTTGGTTCAGCACTCTGGACAGCAGTTTTTGATTGGTGGATGAATTTATCCACCAATCAGCAAGGACAACCTAGGTTGTTCACCAAAAATGGGCCGGCATCTAAACTTACATTCTTGCATTTCAAATAAAGATACCAAGAGAATAAAGAACATTTGATAATAGGAGTAAATATGAAAGTTGCTTAAAATTGCATGCTCTATCTGAATCACAAAATAAATTTTTTGGGTACAGTGTCCCTTTAAATATAATTAAAATAAATCTAAATTAACCTTACAATTATTAACTAAATAATACCTATTTAAAACTAAATACAAAATACCTGTGAAATAAAACCTAAGCTAGCTACAAATTAACTAATAGTTATATTGTAGCTATCATAGGTTTTATTTTTATTTCACAGGTAAGTTTGTATTTATTTTAACTAGGTAGACTAGTTAGTAAATAGTTATTAACTATTTACTAGCTACCTAGTTAAAATAAATACAAAGTTACCTGTAAAATAAAAACCTAACCTGCCTTACACTAAAAACTAAAATTACAATAAAATAAAATAAATTAAATTATTAAAATACAATTTTCTAAATTACAAAAAAAATAAACACTAAATTAAAAAAAATAAAAAACAAAATTATCAAAAATAAAAACTAATTACTCCTAATCTAATAGCCCTATCAAAATAAAAAAGCCCCCCCCCCAAAAAAAAACCTAGCCTACACTAAACTGCCAATGGCCCTTAAAAGGGCCTTTTGCGGTGCATTGCCCCAAAGAAATCAGCTCTTTTACCTGTAAAAAAAAATACAAACACCCCCCAACAGTAAAACCCACCACCCACCGAACCAAACCCCCCAAACAAAAACTTATCTAAATAAACCTAAGCTAACCATTGCCCTGAAAAGGGCATTTGGATGGGCATTGCCCTTAAAAGGGCATTTAGTTCTTTTACATATCCAAACCCTAAGCTAAAAAAAAACACCCAAAAAACACTTAAAAAAACCTAATACTAACCCCCGATGATCCACTTACAGTTATCGAAGTCCAGACATCCATCCTCATCCAGCCGGCGAAGTCCTCATCCAAGTGGCAAGAAGTCTTCATCCAGGAGGCCTCTTCAATCTTCATCCAGCCAGAGAAGTCCTTATCCAAGCAAGAAGAAGTCTTCACCCAGACGGCATCTTCCTTCTTCATCCATCCGGCGCGGAGCGGGTCCATCTTCAAGACATCCAGCGGGGAGCATCCTCTTCTTACGGTCATCTGCATCAACTGAAGGTTCCCTTTAAGTGACGTCATCCAAGATGGCGTCCCTTACATTCCTATTGGCTGAAAGATTTCTATCAGCCAATAGGAATTAAAGGAGAAAAAATCCTATTGGCTGTTGCAATTAGCCAATAGGATTGAGCTCTCATTCTATTAGCTAATTGGAACAGCCAATAGGATGAAAGCTCAATCCTATTTGCTGATTGCAACAGCCAATATGATTTTTCCCCTTTAATTCCTATTGGCTGATAGAAATCTTTCACCCAATAGGCATGTAAGGGATGCCATCTTGGATGATGTCACTTAAAGGGAACCTTCATTTGACTCCGACGACCGTAAGAAGAGGATGCTCTGCGCCAGATGTCTTGAAGATGGACCTGCTCCACACAGGATGGATGAAGATAGAAGATGCCGTCTGGATGAAGACTTCTTGCCACTTGGTTGAGGATTTCGCCGGCTGGATGAGGATGGATGTCCGGACTTCGATAACTGTAAGTGGATCGTCGGGGGTTAGTGTTAGGTTTTCTTAAGGGTTTTTTGGGTGTTTTTTTTTTTTTAGCTTAGGGTTTGGGCAATGTAAAAGAGCTAAATGCTCTTTTAAGGGCAATGGTTACCTTAGGTTTATTTAGATAGGTTTTTATTTGGGGGGGTTGGTTGGGTGGGTGGTGGGATTTACTGTTGGGGGGTGTTTGTATTTTTTTTACAGGTAAAAGAGCTGATTTATTTGGGGCAATGCCTCACAAAAGGCCCTTTTAAGGGCCATTGGCAGTTTAGTGTAGGCTAGCATTTTTTTTATTTTGGGGGGGCTTTTTTATTTTGATAGGGCTATTAGATTGGGAGTAATTCATTTTTATTTTTGATAATTTTGTTTTTTATTTTTTGTAATTTAGACAATTGTATTTTAATTAATTTATTTTATTTTATTGTAATGTTAGTTTTTAGTGTAAGGCAGGTTAGGTTTTATTTTACAGGTAACTTTGTATTTATTTTAACTAGGTAGTTATTAAATAGTTAATAACTATTTACTAACTAGTCTACCTAGTTAAAAAATACAAACCTGTGAAATAAAAATAAAACCTAAGATAGCTACAATATAACTATTAGTTATATTGTAGCTAGCTTAGGTTTTATTTTACAGGTAAATATGTATTTAGTTTTAAATAGGAATAATTTAGGTAATAATTTTAAGTTTTTTTTTAGATTTATTTTAATTATATTTAAGGTAGGGTTATGTTAGGGTTAGGGTTATGCTTAGGGTTACGTTAGGGTTAGGGTTGGTTAGGTTTAGGGGTTAATATATTTATTTAGTGTTAGTGATGTTGGAGGCCAGAGGTTTAGGGGTTAATAACTTTAGTATAGTGGCGGTGACATTGGGGGCGGCAGATTAGGGATTAATAACTGTAATGTAGGTGGCGGCAATATTGGGAACGGCAGATTAGGGGTTAATAAGTGTATTTAGGTGGCGGCCATGTTAGGGGCAGCAGATTAGGGGTTAATAACTGTATGTAGGTGGCGGCGATATCGGGAGCGGCAGATTAGGGGTTAATAGTTTTATTTAGGTGGCAGCAATGTTAAGGGCAGCAGATTAGGGGTTAATAACATTATGTAGATGGCGGCGATATCGTGTGCGGCAGATTAGGGGTGTTTAGATGTGGTTTTTATGTTAGGGTGTTAGGTTTAAACATAACTCTTTCTTTTCCCATAGACATCAATGGGGCTGCGTTACGGAGCTTTTGTTTCCGCAATTGCAGGTGTTAGGCTTTTTTTTTGCTGGTTCTCCCCATTGATGTCTATGGGGAAATCGTGCACGAGCACGTCAAAGCAGAGCTTGAATTTGGGTGCGGTATGGAGCTCAATGCAACCATATCGCCCGCACAAGCCTGCTTTTTGTCAACTTGTAATAGCAGCGCTATAGGGAGGTGAAATAACGCCGCATTTGTGGCAGTCATTAATTTCCCTATAGCGCTAAAAACTCGTAATCTAGCTGATAGGTAATACTGGAGTAAATATTGACATTTGTGACAATAATTTAGGATTGTATATATTCAAAACAATATAACAGAGTATACTGTGATAAATTGAAAAAGTGTATATAAATTCTGTGTACGTGTCTGTGCGCAGCTCAATTGTTTTTTGCTGTACCTTTCAGTGTCTTAACTAGATTCTATCATTTCTGAATGCTTTTCTGCATACAACCTTAGGGTTCATCATGTTTGTTTTTATTCAGTCCATTTTGTCACTGCTATTAAAGGGATACTAAACCCATTTTTTTCTTTCATGATTCAGATAGAGCATGCAATTTTAAGAAACTTTCTAATTTACTCCTATTATACATTTTTCTTTGTTCTCTTGGTATCTTTATTTGAAAAAGCACGAATGTAAGCTTACGAGCTGGCCCATTTTTGGTTCAGAACCCTGGATAGCCCTTGCTGGTTAGTTGCTGCATTTAACTACCAATCAGTAAGCGCTACCCCTGAAACAAAGATGGGCCAGCTTGTAGGTTTACATTCCTGCTTTTTTAAGTAAAGATATCAAGAGAACAAAGAAAAATTTATAATAGGAGTAGATTAGAAAGTTGTTTAAAATTGCATGCTGTTTCTAAATCATGAAATAAATTGAGTTCAGTATTCCTTTAAACTTATTTGTAAGCACACTTAATGCTTACAAATAAAAAGCTTACAGGTTTTTTTACAGATTACGAGTTTTTCGTTATGAGCTGTGCAGTGCTAACGAGCAGTTTTGTCTCACTGCTCACTTACCTACAGCGCTGGTATTATGGGTTTTTACAAACCCGGCGTTAAAAGGCAAGAAGTGAGCGTTGAGCAAAATTGTGCTCCTTACCGCACTTCAATACCAGCGCTGCTTAAGTCAGCGGTGAGCTGGTCATACATGCTTGTGCACGATTTCCCCATAGACATCAATGGGGAGAGCCGGCTGAGAAAAAGTCTAACACCTGCCAAAAAGCAGCGTAAAACTCAGTTACGCAGTCCCATTGATTCCTGTGGGGAAATACATTTTATGTTTACACCTAACACCCTAACATGAACCCCGACATCGTTACCACCTACATTATATTTTTTAACCCCTAATCTACCGCTCCGGACATCGCCGCCACTATAATAAACATATTAACCCTTAAACCGCCGCACTCCCGCCTCATAAACACTAGTTAAATAATATTAACCCCTAATCTGCTATCCCTAGCATAGTCGCCACCTACCTACATTTATTAACCCCTAATCTGCCATCCCCAACGTCGCTGCCACTATATTAAATGTATTAACCCCTAAATCTAAGTCTAACCCTAACCCTAACACCCCTTAACTTAAATATAATTTATATAAATCTAAATAAAATTGCTATCATTAACTACATTATTCCTATTTAAAACTAAATACTTACCTATAAAATAAACCCTAAGCTAGCTACAATATAACTAATAGTTACATTGTAGCTAGCTAGGGTTTATTTTTATTTTACAGGCAAGTTTGTATTTATTTTAACTAGGTAGAATAGTTATTAAATAGTTATTAACTATTTAATAACTACCTAGCTAAAATAAAGACAAAAGTACCTGTAAAATAAAACCTAACCTAAGTTACACTAACCCCTAACACTACACTACAATTAAATAAATGACCTAAATTAAATACAATTAAATAAATTAAATACAATTAGCTAAAGAACAAAAAACCCCCACTAAATTACAGAAAACAATAAAAAAAACTTACAAGATATTTAAACTAATTACACCTAATCTAATAGCCCTATCAAAATAAAAAAAGCCCCCCCAAAATAAAAAAAAATACCCTAGCCTAAACTAAACTACCAATAGCCCTTAAAAGGGCCTTTTACGGGGCATTGCCCCAAAGAAATCAGCTCTTTTACCTGTAAAAAAAAATACAAACACCCCCAAGAGTAAAACCCACCACCCACACAACAAACCCCCCAAATAAAAACCTAACTAAAAAAACCTAAGCTCCCCATTGCCCCGAAAAGTGCATTTGGATGGGCATTGCCCTTAAAAGGGCAGTTAGCTCTTTTACGGCCCAAAGCCCTAACCTAAAAATAAAACCCGCCCAATACACCCTTAAAAAATCCTAACACTAACCACCTGAAGATCGTCTTACTGTTCTGAAGACCGGACATCCATCGGAAGTGGCAGAAGTCTTCATCCAACTGGACCGAAGTCCTCAACGAAGCCGGGAGAAGTCTTCATCCAAGCCGGGTGAAGTGGTCCTCCAGACGGGCAGAAGTCTTCATCCAGATGGCATCTTCTATCTTCATCCATCCAACGAGGAGCGGCTCCATCTTCAAGAGCAACCTCTTCATCCAGAGTCTTCTTACTGAATGAAGGTTCCTTTAAATGACGTCATCCAAGATGGCGTCCCTTAGATTCCGATTGGCTGATAGAATTCCATCAGCCAATCGGAATTAAGGTAGAAAAAATCCTATTGACTGATGCAATCAGCCAATAGGATTGAAGTTCAATCCTATTGGCTGATCCAATCAGCCAATAGGATTGAGCTTGCATTCTATTGGCTGATTGGAACAGCCAATAGAGTGCACGCTCAATCCTATTGGCTGATTGGATCAGCCAATAGGATTGAACTTCAATCCTATTGGCTGATTGCTTCAGCCAATAGGGTTTTTTCTACCATAATTACGATTGGCTGATATGGATGATGTCATTTAAAGGAACCTTCATTCAGTAAAAAGACTCCAGATGAAGAGGATGCTCCGCGTCGGATGTCTTGAAGATGGAGCCGCTCCGCATCAGATGGATGAAGATAGAAGATGCCATCTGTATGAAGACTTCTGCCTGTCCGGCTTGGATGAAGACTTCTCCCGGCTTCATTGAGGACTTCGGCCCGGTTGGATGAAGACTTCTGCCGCTTCCTTGAGGATGGATGTCCGGTCTTCAGAACAGTAAGTCGATCTTCAGGGGTTAGTGTTTGGGTGAGTTTTATTTTTAGGTTAGGACTTTGGGCCGCAAAAGAGCTAACTGCCCTTTTAAGGGCAATGCCCATCCAAATGCCCTTTTCAGGGCAATGGGGAGCTTAGGTTCTTTTAGTTAGGTTTTTATTTGGGGGGTTTGTTGTGTGGGTGGTGGGTTTTACTGTTGGGGGGTGTTTGTATTTTTTTTTTTACAGGTAAAAGAGCTGATTTCTTTGGGGCAATGCCCCGCAAAAGGCCCTTTTAAGGGCTATTGGTAGTTTAGTTTAGGCTTTTTTTATTTTGATAGGGCAATTAGATTAGGTGTAATTAGTTTAAATATCTTGTAATTTGTTTATTATTTTCTGTAATTTAGTGTCTGTTTTTTTGTACTTTAGCTAATTGTATTTAATTTATTTAATTGTATTTAATTTAGGTCATTTATTTAATTGTAGTTTAGTGTTAGGTGTTAGTGTAACGTAGGTTAGGTTTTATTTTACAGGTACTTTTGTCTTTATTTTAGCTAGGTAGTTATTAAATAGTTAATAACTATTTAGTAACTATTCTAACTAGTTAAAATAAATACAAACTTGCCTGTAAAATAAAAATAAACCCTAAGCTAGATACAATGTAACTATTAGTTATATTGTAGCTAGCTTAGGGTTTATTTTATAGATAAGTATTTAGTTTTAAATAGGAATAATGTAGTTAATGATAGGAATTTTATTTAGATTTATTTAAATGATATTTTAGCTAGGGAGTGTTAGGGTTAGACTTAGATTTAGAGGTTAATACATTTAATATAGTGGCGGCGATGTTGGGGATGGCAGATTAGGGGTTAATAAATGTAGGTAGGTGGCGCCGATGTTAGGGATAGCAGATTAGGGGTTAATATTATTTAACTAGTGTTTGCGAGGCGGGAGTGCAGCGGTTTAGGGGTTAATATGTTTATTATAGTGGCAGCGATGTCCAGAGCGGCAGATTAGGGGTTAAAAATTTTATTTTAGTTCTGCAATGCTGGAGGGCCTCGGTTTAGGGGTTAATAGGTAGTTTATGGTTGTTAGTGTACTTTTTAGCACTTTAGTTATGAGTTTTATGCTACGGCGTTGTAGTGTAAAACTCATAACTACTGACTTTAGAATGCGTTAGGGATCTTGGAGGTAGAGGGTGTACTGCTCACTTTTTGGCCTCCCAGGACAGATTCGTAATACCGGCGCTATGGTAGTCCCATAGAAAAAAGACTTTACGAAGTTTCAGTAAGTCGTTTTGCGGTAAGGCCAAAAAAGTGTGCTGTGCCCCTAAACCTGCAAGACTGGTAATCCCAGCTGGCGTAAAAAAGCAGCCTTAGGACCTGTTAACACTGCTTTTTTACCCTAACGCACAACTCGTAATCTAGCCATTACAAATTAAAGCTCAGATATATTTTTAGATTCCATGTAAAATTGATTTAGACTCCTGAAATTAATATTTTTTTAAAGAAATTGTTAACATAAGATGTCTGATTGAAAATGCATCTATATAGGACTTTCAAGACTGCTTGCTGATTTCAACTTATATATCAGTATACAGGCTTTCTGCATATAATGGTTGCATGTTTTAAGGACATCTATGCTGAAGCCACAGAAGTGACAAATGTAGATCTGTGGATTCTTAAACTCTATTCTAGCAGAGCAGTATTGCAGTGTATGATGTTCTAGGACAGCGGTCGCCAACCAGTGGTACACGTGAAGATGTTAGGGGTCCTTGACACCATCTAGCAGGAATTAATCTCCTCTGATGGTGTCACCCCTGTCGCGCTGCAACTCCCTACAGTTCCTGTCTGGACATCAGTGAAAACCGACGGAGGAGTTAAATTACAATCTCCCTACGCACATTGCGTAGTACTGCGCAACTTGCGTAGCTAGATTGTATTTTAACTCCTCCCACCCAGCACGCTGCTCAGAGGAAGATGCTTCCATTCTAAAGCCAGCAGAGGCTAGTATAGTGTTGGCTTAAAATAGTGGAATTAAAGTATATAAAAAAAAGAAAAGCTTAACAAAAATGTTTTCACATATTTCATTTATTTTCTTCTCTTTACCTGTCTCTGTAGTAGTTTTCATAATTCCTTCAGATGGACTTACATCACTGTTTGTCTTCCTCCCCTCCCTCTTCTTTTTTTTTATTAAATGTTAATTATTTTTCATTCTAATAATTTACCTGTGCACAAAGCCATTCCACCTGAATTCCAGTAATTGCCGTCCAGCAGATCAACCATATCCCACCAGTATTATAGTAATTGCCAGTAACATCAGTCGTGGTTAGCTCACATCCATATTGAGAGTAGTGATGTTGCAAACAGTTCGCCGGAAAACAGTTCCCGGCGAACATAGCTTGTTCGCGTTCGCAGCGGCGGGCGAACATATGCGATGTTCGATCCACCCCCTATTCGTCATCATTGCCTAAACTTTGACCCTGTATCTCACAGTCAGCAGGCACATTCCAGCCAATCAGCAGCAGACCCTCCCTCCCAGACCCTTACACCTCATGGACAGCAGCCATTTTAGATTTATTCGGACGCTGCATTGCTAGTGAGAGGAGGGACAGTGTAGCTGCTGCTAATTTAATAGGGAAATCGATAGCTAGGCTAGTGTATTCAGTGTCCACTACAGTCCTGAAGGACTCATCTGATCTCTGCTGTAAGGACAGCACCCAAAAAAGCCCTTTTTAGGGCTACATCAGTCGTTTTTTTTTCTTCTTTGTAATCTAATAGCAGTTGCCTGCCTGCCACTGCCAGCCTGTGTGTCAGGCTCACAGCATATAATGTGCCTACTTGCTCAGTGCCACCACTCATATCTGGTGTAACATTAGTGTAAATTTAAAAAAAAAAACTTTTACATCAGTCTGCTAGTGTAATCTAATTTCAGTAGCCAGGCCAGCCTGCCACTGCCTGCCTGTGTGTCAGGCTCACAGCATATACTGTGCCTACTTGCTCAGTGCCACCAGTCATATCTGGTGTAACATTAGTGTAAATTTAAAAAAAAAAAACTTTTACATCAGTCTGCTAGTGTAATCCGATTTCAGTTGCCAGGCCAGCCTGCCACTGCCAGCCTGTGTGTCAGGCTCACAGCATATACTGTGCCTACTTGCTCAGTGCCACCACTCATATCTGGCTGGTGTAACAGTAGTGTAAATGTTTTTTAAAAAAAACTTTTACATCAGTTTGATACTGTAATCTAATAGCAGTTGCCTACCTGCCACTGCCAGCCTGTGTGTCAGGCTCACGGCATATACTGTGCCTACTTGCTCAGTGCCACCACTCATATCTGGTGTAACATTAGTGTAAATTTAAAAAAAAAACTTTTACATCAGTCTGCTAATGTAATCTAATTTCAGTTGCCAGGCCAGCCTGCCACTGCCAGCCTGTGTGTCAGGCTCACAGCATATACTGTGCCTACTTGCTCAGTGCCACCACCAGTCATATCTGGTGTAACAGTAGTGTAAATTTAAAAAAAAAAAAACTTTTTTGACTGTGAAACATCAGTCTGCTCGTGTAATCTAATTGCAGTTGCCTGCCTGCCAGCGTGTGTGCCAGACCCACTTACCCAGTGCCACACCACTCATATCTGGTGTAACAGTAGTGTAAATTAAAAAAAAAAAACTTTTACATCAGTCTGCTAGTGTAATCTAATAGCAGTTGCCTGCCTGCCTGCCTGCCTGCCTGCCACTGCCAGCCTGTGTGTCAGGCTCACAGCATATACTGTGCCTACTTGCTCAGTGCCACCACTCATATCTGGTGTAACAGTAGTGTAAATTAAAAAAAAAAACCTTTTACATCAGTTTGCTAGTGTAATCTAATAGCAATTGCCCGCCTGACACTGCCAGCCTGTGTGTCAGGCTCACAGCATATACTGTGCCTACTTGCTCAGTGCCACCACCAGTCATATCTGGTGTAACATTAGTGTAAATTTTTAAAAAAAACTTTTACATCAGTCTGCTAGTGTAATCTAATTTCAGTTGCCAGGCCAGCCTGCCACTGCCAGCCTGTGTGTCAGGCTCACAGCATATACTGTGCCTACTTGCTCAGTGCCACCACCAGTCATATCTGGTGTAACAGTAGTGTAAATTTAAAAAAAAAAAAACTTTTTTGACTGTGAAACATCAGTCTGCTAGTGTAATCTAATTTCAGTTGCCTGCCTGCCAGCGTGTGTGCCAGACCCACTTGCCCAGTGCCACACCACTCATATCTGGTGTAACAGTAGTGTAAATTTAAAAAAAAAATTTTTACATCAGTCTGCTAGTGTAATCTAATAGCAGTTGCCTGCCTGCCACTGCCAGCCTGTGTGTCAGGCTCACAGCATATACTGTGCCTACTTGCTCAGTGCCACCACCAGTCATATCTGGTGTAACATTAGTGTAAATTTAAAAAAAAAACTTTTACATCAGTCTGCTAGTGTAATCTAATTTCAGTTGCCAGGCCAGCCTGCCACTGCCAGCCTGTGTGTCAGGCTCACAGCATATACTGTGCCTACTTGCTCAGTGCCACCAGTCATATCTGGTGTAACAGTAGTGTAAATTTAAAAAAAAAACTTTTACATCAGTCTGCTAGTGTAATCTAATTTCAGTTGCCAGGCCAGCCTGTGTGTCAGGCTCATAGCATATACTGTGCCTACTTGCTCAGTGCCACCACCAGTCATATCTGGTGTAACAGTAGTGTAAATTTAAAAAAAAAACTTTTACATTAGTTTGCTAGTGCAATCTAATAGCAGTTGCCCACCTGCCACTGCCAGACTGTGTGTCAGGCTCACAGCAAATACTGTGCCTACTTGCTCAGTGCCACCACTCTTATCTGGTGTAACAGTAGTGTAAATTTAAAAAAAAAAAAACTTTTACATCAGTCTGCTAGTGTAATCTAATTTCAGTTGCCAGGCCAGCCTGCCACTGCCAGCCTGTGTGTCAGGCTCACAGCAAATACTGTACCTACTTGCTCAGTGCCACCACTCATATCTGGTGTAACAGTAGTGTAAATTTAAAAAAAAAAACTTTTACATCAGTTTGCTAGTGTAATCTAATAGCAGTTGCCTGCCTGCCACTGCCAGCCTGTGTGTCAGGCTCACAGCATATACTGTGCCTACTCGCTCAGTGCCACCACTCATATCTGGTGTAACAGTAGTGTAAATTAAAAAAAAAAAAACTTTTACATCAGTCTGCTAGTGTAATCTAATTTCAGTTGCCAGGCCAGCCTGCCACTGCCAGCCTGTGTGTCAGGCTCGCAGCATATACTGTGCCTACTTGCTCAGTGCCACCACTCATATCTGGTGTAACCGTAGTGTAAATTTAAAAAAAAAAACTTTTACATCAGTCTGCTAGTGTAATCTAATAGCAGTTGCCTGCCTGCCACTGCCAGCCTGTGTGTCAGGCTCACAGCATATACTGTGCCTACTTGCTCAGTGCCACCACCAGTCATATCTGGTGTAACATTAGTGTAAATTTAAAAAAAAAACTTTTACATCAGTCTGCTAGTGTAATCTAATTTCAGTTGCCAGGCCAGCCTGCCACTGCCAGCCTGTGTGTCAGGCTCACAGCATATACTGTGCCTACTTGCTCAGTGCCACCAGTCATATCTGGTGTAACAGTAGTGTAAATTTAAAAAAAAAACTTTTACATCAGTCTGCTAGTGTAATCTAATTTCAGTTGCCAGGCCAGCCTGTGTGTCAGGCTCATAGCATATACTGTGCCTACTTGCTCAGTGCCACCACCAGTCATATCTGGTGTAACAGTAGTGTAAATTTAAAAAAAAAACTTTTACATTAGTTTGCTAGTGCAATCTAATAGCAGTTGCCCACCTGCCACTGCCAGACTGTGTGTCAGGCTCACAGCAAATACTGTGCCTACTTGCTCAGTGCCACCACTCTTATCTGGTGTAACAGTAGTGTAAATTTAAAAAAAAAAAAACTTTTACATCAGTCTGCTAGTGTAATCTAATTTCAGTTGCCAGGCCAGCCTGCCACTGCCAGCCTGTGTGTCAGGCTCACAGCAAATACTGTACCTACTTGCTCAGTACCACCACTCATATCTGGTGTAACAGTAGTGTAAATTTAAAAAAAAAAACTTTTACATCAGTTTGCTAGTGTAATCTAATAGCAGTTGCCTGCCTGCCACTGCCAGCCTGTGTGTCAGGCTCACAGCATATACTGTGCCTACTCGCTCAGTGCCACCACTCATATCTGGTGTAACAGTAGTGTAAATTAAAAAAAAAAAAACTTTTACATCAGTCTGCTAGTGTAATCTAATTTCAGTTGCCAGGCCAGCCTGCCACTGCCAGCCTGTGTGTCAGGCTCGCAGCATATACTGTGCCTACTTGCTCAGTGCCACCACTCATATCTGGTGTAACCGTAGTGTAAATTTAAAAAAAAAAAACTTTTACATCAGTCTGCTAGTGTAATCTAATTTCAGTTGCCAGGCCAGCCTGCCACTGCCACCCTGTGTGTCAGGCGCACAGCATATACTGTGCCTACTTGCTTAGTGCCACCACCAGTCATATCTGGTGTAACAGTAGTGTAAATTTATAAAAAAAAAAAACTTTTATATCAGTCTGCTAGTGTAATCTAATTTCAGTTGCCAGGCCAGCCTGCCACTGCCAGCCTGTGTGTCAGACTCACAGCATATACCGTGCCTTCTTTCTCAGTGCCACCACCAGTCATATCTGGTGTAACAGTAGTGTAAATTTTTACAAAAAACCTTTTACATCAGTCTGCTAGTGTAATCTAATTGCAGTTGCCAGGCCAGCCTGCCCCTGCCAGCATGTGTGTCAGGCTCACAGCGTATACTGTGCCCACTTGCCCAGTGCCACCACTCATATCTTGTTTAATAGTAGTGTAAGTGTACATTTAAAAATAAAAAAACTATTTTGACTGTGAAACATCAGTCTGCTTTTTTGTGTCAGGCTCACAGCGTATACTGTGCCCACTGGTCCAGTGCCACCACTCATATTATCTTGTTTTATAGTAGTGTAAGTGTACATTTTAAAAATAAAAAAAATATTTTGACTCTGAAACATCAGTCTGCTTTTTTGTGTCAGGCTCACAGCGTATACTGTGCCCACTGGTCCAGTGCCACCACTCATATTATCTTGTTTTATAGTAGTGTAAGTGTACATTTTAAAAATAAAAAAACTATTTTGACTCTGAACCATCAGTCTGCTTTTTTGTGTCAGGCTCACAGCGTATACTGTGCCCACTTGCCCAGTGCCACCACCAGTCATATCTGGTGTAACAGTAGTGTAAATTAAAAAAAAAAACTTTTACATTAGTTTGCTAGTGCAATCTAATAGCAGTTGCCCACCTGCCACTGCCAGACTGTGTGTCAGGCTCACAGCAAATACTGTGCCTACTTGCTCAGTGCCACCACTCTTATCTGGTGTAACAGTAGTGTAAATTTAAAAAAAAAAAAACTTTTACATCAGTCTGCTAGTGTAATCTAATTTCAGTTGCCAGGCCAGCCTGCCACTGCCAGCCTGTGTGTCAGGCTCACAGCAAATACTGTACCTACTTGCTCAGTGCCACCACTCATATCTGGTGTAACAGTAGTGTAAATTTAAAAAAAAAACCTTTTACATCAGTTTGCTAGTGTAATCTAATAGCAGTTGCCTGCCTGCCACTGCCAGCCTGTGTGTCAGGCTCACAGCATATACTGTGCCTACTCGCTCAGTGCCACCACTCATATCTGGTGTAACAGTAGTGTAAATTTAAAAAAAAAAAACTTTTACATCAGTCTGCTAGTGTAATCTAATTTCAGTTGCCAGGCCAGCCTGCCACTGCCTGCCTGTGTGTCAGGCTCGCAGCATATACTGTGCCTACTTGCTCAGTGCCACCACTCATATCTGGTGTAACAGTAGTGTAAATTTAAAAAAAAAAAACTTTTACATCAGTCTGCTAGTGTAATCTAATTTCAGTTGCCAGGCCAGCCTGCCACTGCCACCCTGTGTGTCAGGCGCACAGCATATACTGTGCCTACTTGCTTAGTGCCACCACCAGTCATATCTGGTGTAACAGTAGTGTAAATTTATAAAAAAAAAAACTTTTATATCAGTCTGCTAGTGTAATCTAATTTCAGTAGCCAGGCCAGCCTGCCACTGCCAGCCTGTGTGTCAGACTCACAGCATATACCGTGCCTTCTTTCTCAGTGCCACCACCAGTCATATCTGGTGTAACAGTAGTGTAAATTTTTACAAAAAACCTTTTACATCAGTCTGATAGTGTAATCTAATTGCAGTTGCCAGGCCAGCCTGCCCCTGCCAGCGTGTGTGTCAGGCTCACAGCGTATACTGTGCCCACTTGCCCAGTGCCACCACTCATATCTTGTTTAATAGTAGTGTAAGTGTACATTTAAAAATAAAAAAACTATTTTGACTGTGAAACATCAGTCTGCTTTTTTGTGTCTGGCTCACAGCGTATACTGTGCCCACTGGTCCAGTGCCACCACTCATATTATCTTGTTTTATAGTAGTGTAAGTGTACATTTTAAAAATAAAAAAAAATATTTTGACTCTGAAACATCAGTCTGCTTTTTTGTGTCAGGCTCACAGCGTATACTGTGCCCACTGGTCCAGTGCCACCACTCATATTATCTTGTTTTATAGTAGTGTAAGTGTACATTTTAAAAATAAAAAAACTATTTTGACTCTGAACCATCAGTCTGCTTTTTTGTGTCAGGCTCACAGCGTATACTGTGCCCACTGGTCCAGTGCCACCACTCATATTATCTTGTTTTATAGTAGTGTAAGTGTACAATTTAAAAATTAAAAAAACTATTTTGACTCTGAACCATCAGTCTGCTTTTTTTGTGTCAGGCTCACAGCATATACTGTGCCCACTTGCCCAGTGCCACCACTCATATCTTGTTTAATAGTAGTGTAAGTGTACATTTAAAAATAAAAAAACTATTTTGACTGTGAAACATCAGTCTGCTTTTTTGTGTCTGGCTCACAGCGTATACTGTGCCCACTGGTCCAGTGCCACCACTCATATTATCTTGTTTTATAGTAGTGTAAGTGTACATTTTAAAAATAAAAAAAAATATTTTGACTCTGAAACATCAGTCTGCTTTTTTGTGTCAGGCTCACAGCGTATACTGTGCCCACTGGTCCAGTGCCACCACTCATATTATCTTGTTTTATAGTAGTGTAAGTGTACATTTTAAAAATAAAAAAACTATTTTGACTCTGAACCATCAGTCTGCTTTTTTGTGTCAGGCTCACAGCGTATACTGTGCCCACTGGTCCAGTGCCACCACTCATATTATCTTGTTTTATAGTAGTGTAAGTGTACAATTTAAAAATTAAAAAAACTATTTTGACTCTGAACCATCAGTCTGCTTTTTTTGTGTCAGGCTCACAGCATATACTGTGCCCACTTGCCCAATGCCACCACTCATATTATCTTGTTTTATAGTAGTGTAAGTGTAGATTTTTTTTTTTTTTTTGGTTTTCAAAGCTTTATTGAAAAGTAAACAGAAAATATACAAAATCCGTACATCAAAAGTCATGGAATACAGGAATATTTGTACAGATGACTCCATGGAGTTCAATTGGTTGCATAAAAATAGCGTAACAAAGAGTGGGCTAGGTATAACAAAGAGTCCATTTGAGAGTCTATAAGCCCATTCATGTTCCTTTCGATGTACTCTAACAATATTATAAATATATAACAGTATTTAGTCAGAAAAGATAGTTGAGCTTCGGTCATAGGGCTACTGGTAGGCCCATGTCCGAGGAGAAAGAAAAGGAAGAGAGTAAAGTAGAAAGGGAAGGAGAGGGGAGAGAGGGAGAGAAAAAAAAAAAAAAAAAAAGGGGGGCAGAAAGGAAAGGAGAGGAGAGGAGTGGGTAGAAGAAGGGGGGGAATGGGGGGGGGGAGACGGGAGGTGAGGGAGTAAAATCAGATACGTCTCTTAAAAAGAGAAGGGGGAAATCCATGCCAGACCTCGCTGTGGACCGCAGGCCTGTCATGCCTCCTTTTTTTATAAGGGTTTAGGCCACTAAAATGCAATCCGGCCTACCCTGTTTCCACTTTTCCAGAATGTATTCATGGATTTCTATCCTGTCGTCTCTCATGAATCTAAATCTCTCCAGTAGGAGGTATCTGTCTACCTGGCCGGCCCAGTCACTCAGTGTAGGCGCGTTCACACTCTTCCAATTTTTGGGGACAAGGGATTTCGCGCTGTTTAGCATCAAATAGAAAAGGTATTTTGTGGCCTTGTCTTTAAACTTGGGAAGGTCATGATACAAAAGGATGCTAGGTGCTCTAGGCAGAGAGGTCCTGACCACCTTCTCCATGGCAGTCATCACTGAGTGCCAATATGATCTTACAACATCACAACCCCACCAAAGGTGTAGAAGGGTACCTGGTTCCCCACAACCTCGCCAACATCTTCCATCTGTCTGTTTATAGATTTTTTGTAATCTGGCAGGGGTGAGATACCATCCTGACAAGTATTTAAAGTTGGACTCCAGTAGTTTTGCTGAGACTGATGTCTTTGCATGCGCTCTAAATATTTCCCCCCAGTCTTTATCTGTCAGGGGTAGGTTAAGTTCTCTGTTCCAATATCGTGTGTAAGTAGGCAGTGGGGTGTCAGTGTGTGAAGAGAGCAAGCGGTAGGTAATGGAGATCATATGTTTTGGTGTTTGCGGGAGTAGACACAGGGATTCAAAGGTGGTTGGGTTCCTGGTGATGTTGTGCAGTTTTTTATGTGTCGTTAGATAGTGCTGAAGTTGAGTGTGAAAGTACCAGGAAAGATCAAGGCCGGAGCCCTCCAACTCAGACCGGTTTCTAAGTTTTTGATCTGTGAGGAGCCGATGGAAGGATACTTGTGGCACCTGTGTTTTATCCACCATTACTCTCTGCGTGCAGGTGAAGGGTATGTCTGGATTGTTTAAGAAGGATGTGAGAGGTGAAGGGTTTGTGGAGATGTGTGGGTGTTCTATTAGCAATCTATCCCAGCATGTGAAAAACTCCCTGATGAGGGGGTAACCGGTGATAAGTTTTGGTCTGGACTTAGGTGAGATCCACCCCAACAGTCCAATGTTCTGCCTACCTAGGATTACTCTACATATTTGGACCCAAGTTTTATCTTGAAGGTTATGACACCACTCCGCCTGATGTTGCAAGAGGATGGCGCTTTTATATAAAGCCAAGTGTGGCACCCCCAACCCCCCCCTGTCTTTCGGCAGGTACAGGGTCTTTCGTGCAATTCTCGGTCTCCCCCCCCCCTCCATATAAACTCCTCCAACACATTTTGTAGTCTGTGTAAAAAATGGGACGGGAGGGGGATTGGAAGAGTCTGGAGATAATACAATATTCTGGGCAGAATATTCATTTTGATAATGCCTATTCTCCCAAGCCAGGAGATAGGTTTGTTTCTCCATGAGGAGAGATCACCCGTAATCACTGTGAGCAAGTTTGTATAGTTTGCTTCAAAAAGACCCTCCGCAGATGGGGTAAGGTTTATCCCTAAGTACTTTAATTTGCGGGTTTGTATGCGTAAGGGGCACAAAGAAGACAAATGGCTGAGTTCTTCAGGGGGGAGGTTAATATTTAGAATTTCGGATTTGGTTTTATTTAAATGGAAGTTCTAGTATCTACCATATTCCTCAAATTCTCGTAGTGCTTCGGGTAATGACCTGCAAGGGTCCGATAATGATAGCAGGACATCGTCCGCATACATGGACAGCTTGTGCTCTTGTTCCCCGATTTTAATTCCCCCGATTTTAGTATTGATTCTAATTCTTTGGGCCAAGACCTCCATCACCAACACAAACAGTAGTGGCGACAGAGGACACCCCTGTCTGGTACCATTTTTTATGCTAAATGGATCAGAGAGGATATTGTTGACCCTGACTTGTGCTGAAGGGGCTGTGTAAAGTGAAAAGACTCGGTGTGTGAAGGTTTTACCAAACCCCATTTTCGACAGGACCGCCTTCAGGAACTTCCAGCTGATCCTGTCGAAGGCTTTCTCAGCGTCAGTTGAGACAAAGATCGCCTGGATCTCATTCAGTTGGGCATAGTTTCCAAGTAGGGTAGCTTTTATGGTGTTGTCCCTTGCCTCGCGGCCTGGGACAAAACCCACTTGGTCAGGAGATACCAAATTGGGTAGGAATTTATTTAACCTAGTTGAGAGGATTTTCGCGAATATCTTTATATCCACATTGAGGAGGGAAATTGGGCGGAAGTTTTTGGTTTATTGGTTGGTTTGCCCGGCTTAGGGATAGTTGCTATGTGAGCTAACAGCATGGAGGGGGTAAAGCCCTGGGAGGAGTCTATAGAATTGAATAGGCGGGCCAGGTGAGGGGCTAATACAGCTTTGTAGATTTTATAATACTTGGCACTAAAGCCATCAGGGCCTGGGCTTTTGCCAGAAGGCAAGCCCTCGATGGTGTGTAATACCTCCTCAGGGGAGATGGGGGCATCCAAAACCTCTGCTTCTGTCTGTGACAGAGTAGGTAAGGTGACTGAGTTCAGATATAGGCTCATGTCAGGAGAGGGTTGCGCGTTATCGTCCTCTGAAGAGAGGCCGGAAGGGCCTTCCAGGTTATAAAGGCCAGAGTAATATGTCCTTAGGGTTTCAGCTATACCAGGGCTGTTGGTATGGGTGTTATTTGACTTATCGGTTAGTGAGTGAATGTGTGATTTCAGGGTCTTCCTCTTAATGGCTCGTGCCAACAATTTCCCCGGTTTGTCACCAAACTCATAGTATTTTTGTTGGGTCTTCAATGCCATTTTCTGGTGTTCTAATGTGTGGATATCTTGGATGTCTTTTCTAGCTTGTGTCAGTGCAGTAAGGGTAGAGCTATCTTTTGGATCTTTTTTGTGTTTGGCTTCTAGTTCTCTTATGTTAGATAGAAGGGAAGAATATCTGACGCTTGTTTGTTTCGCCAAAATGGCTTTTTGTTTGATCAGTTCCCCTCTCAGGACGCATTTATGTGCTTCCCATATTATGTGTTTAGGGATTTCAGGTGTGTCGTTCAAAGTGAAATAGTCAGTCAAAGTGTTTTCAATCTTACTTCTGATTAGCTGATTATTAAACATGAAATCGTCAAGTTTCCAAATAAATGGCCGGTCAGGTACTGTGGGCCATTTCAGTCTACAAAGAACCGGGGCATGATCTGACCAGGTCATGGGCAAAATTTGAGTACTCAACACTGATGCCAGTGTAGACTGATCAGTGAATATGTAGTCTATTCTGGTATATACGTCGTGAGGATGGGAAAAGAAAGTATAGTCTCGTCTTGTAGGGTGTAGGGTGCGCCATGTGTCGTGAACCGCAAGTTCCTCCAATCTACTATTGCATAGTTTAATTATTCGCTGTGGAGCGGAGGCCACACCCCTGGAGGTGTCCAGTTGAGGGTCTAAAGACAGATTGAAGTCTCCTGCTAGGAGCAGAGCTCCCTTCAGTAGGTCCAAAATTTTGCTGGTAAGTAGTGACATAAATTTGTGTTGGTTTTGGTTGGGGAAGTAGGCGTTAGCTAGCGTGACTGGGCGGCCATGCAGAGTGCCCACCACTATTAAGTAGCGGCCCTCTGGGTCTTTATCTATCTGCTGTGCGATAAAAGGCGTCGAGTGGCGGATAAGTATCCCCACTCCATTTTTCTTGGAGGTGCCGGATGCAAAAAAAGTGTGAGGGAATTTGGAGTGTAACCAGTTCGGTTCTCTACCTCTTTTGAAGTGGGTCTCCTGCAGGAATAATATATCGCAGTTCAACCTAGTCGCATCTCTAAGGAGATGGGACCTCTTTTCTGGTATATTAATACCCTTGACGTTTAAGGACATGATGGAAAGGTTATGAGCTGTTTGGGAGGTCATTTTGTGTTTTAAGTGTTTAGTAGTGCTGGGGATTCAGTGAGCAAGGGAGAGATGAGGGAGTGCGAGAGAAAGGAAAAAAAAAAAAAAAAAAAAAAAAAAAGGGGGAAGGGAGGGGAGGGTAGGAGAGACAAGGGGAAGAGGATGAAGAAGGAAGGTGGAAAAGAGGAGAGGGATGAAGATAAGTGTAAAGTGAGAGATTAGTTTAGTGTAGAAACAGATTTTAGTAATAGTAGAGAAACAATAAGAAGAAAAACTTGTACAATACCTCCAACCTATAAGAGAAAAGGATAGAAGGTTAGAGTAAAGTAAGTGTGGGGTCAGTATCTCCACACCCGGTCAATGAGTAAAATGTAATATATAAACTGAGAATCAACTTAGAAAATCTGAAAAAACAAGTGCAAATACAAAAACAAGGACAACATTTTTCGTTAAAGAAAGGCCTGAAAAACAATTACGCTTGCAGTAACAAATACAACATTTAACCTATACAGATCCATGAGGGATGGGAATAAGGCTAGTGAAGTAGCTCCTTTTATGGGGAATTTTGCTGCCTAGGCCAAGGTATTGAGTGTATGGGGCCTCTTCAGGAGAGTCAGGGGTTAGCCCCCTTCTTATTGGTCCCATCATCTCTAGAGTAAAAGCCCACAGGGATAGAGGGGAAACTAGATGTAACCTCTTTATGAGCGAATGGTGGGCGGGAATAATTGGGGGCCGAGCAATTCAGGTACCTAGTATAGTAGACAGGTTATAGTATGTATAGTGGGCTATAGTATTGTATGAATGCTGGGCATTGGATCATAAAGGTCAGGATGCTCAGGGGTTATGGATATTATAAGCTAGTATTAACCTAAACGAAGTTACTGGGCATATATGAGATATCTTGCTGTAGGATCAGGGAAACTAGAAGGGCTGTGCCCTCAGGTATCTATGTCTGACTAGTATTAAACTAAGAACTACCAACTTAATTGTGAAATTGTGTGGGACATCACCAAGGACCCCTGGTAGTAGCAAATTCATGGCAGTCTCCATATACAGTGTACATTCATTAGATTACAGAACATATTAAACCTCAATTTAGGTAACTGTAAGGGGAAAAAGAACCATTAACAATCAAACAATAACAGTCAAACCAGGCCATTTCAGGTTACAGCATCTCTAGTGGCATAGTCAATACAGTAGAGAAATAGTGACATGCTGTACCTCTGGAATATTTGAATCTGGTGCTAAAGGATCAAAAGGCTGGAATTTTCAAGTGTCCCTTGTGCGAGAGGGGCCCCCAGAGCCTTGCGAAGGGAAGTCCTGAGAGGAAGCCCCAGAGGGCTCCGGGTGCTGGATATTTATATCAAGTGTCCTGCAAAACTCAGATAGGTCGTTTGGGGACCTGTAAATAGCCTGAGCAACATTTTTGGAAGCCATCAAACACACCGGGAAGCCCCACTTGTATTGTATCCCATTGGCCTGGAGTTCCGAGGTGATAAATTTGAGATCCCTTCTTTTCTGTAGCGTGATTAGGCTAAGGTCAGAGAAGATTTGTATAGGGATTCCTGCGTGGGTGAAATTTTTGATGTTTCTTGCTTTTAGTGTGATTGATTCCTTATCCTTGTAGCTAAGGAACTTAACAATTATGTCTCTAGGTGGGGCCTTAGGTGGGGGCCTAGGTCTAAGGGCCCTGTGAGCTCTCTCGATAGGTATGTTTGGCGAATCAGGTGTGCCTTTCAGCGTGCGGAATAAGTCCTGCAAATAACCCTCTAAGGCCTTTGGGGAAACGGATTCAGGGGTCCCCCTTATCCTGATGTTATTGCGACGCCCCCTGTTGTCTAAATCCTCAACTTTTGAGAGTAAAAATTGGATATGTTCTTCATGGTCACTGAGCAGTTGAGAGTTAGTGGTAACTGTTGTTTGGAGGGTATCATGTTTGGCCTCTAAGGCCTGTACTTGCTGGGTAACCTGGGTTATGTCTTTCTTTATGTCACCAAACAGAGACCTCATTTCTGAAAGCACTTTATTAATGTCCTCTTTAGAAGAGATGGTATTGAGGTCGTGTCTTGTAAGGTATACTTGTTGTTGTGAGGTCTCTGTAACAGGTAGTTCATCAGCCATGTGAGTGGGGGAGGGGGGTCTGGAATCTGAGGGTTCTAAATTAGGTGGTAAAACTCTGAGAAAGTTAGTGAGGCTTGAGGACTTGAGTCCTTTTTCAGGTTTATTGTTATGTTTCCTGCTAGCCATGTTTTACAATAAATACTAAACCAGTGAGCCACCGGTGAGAGTGGCAGGGAGAGCTCAGTGAGATGCTGCAGCCGGTCTGTTAAATGATTCAGGCAGTTAAGCCTATATGGGCCCCACGTGGCTCTGGATAGTAGGGGTAGTGTAGTCAGACTGCGATCAGTGGCCTAGGGCAAAATACCAAAAGAGAGCCTCTGCTGTGTTGACTGTCCCTTGCAATGTTAGGTTTTGCCCTGGATTGAAAATTTAATATGGAGGCTGTCTTTTCTATGTAAGCTCCGTGTTGCAGGCGTGTGGAGCGTAAGGTGTGGGGCTATTTTATTAAGGAGGTCTCTTACCGGCTTCCACTGATGTTCATGAGGTCTCCGGTAACGCTCTCTTAGCCTCTGGGAGAGCCGCCATGTGTCGTCCTCTTCCGTGATGCGGTGCAGCCGCCAGCGGACGAGACCGTTAATGGTGAGGTTCAGTGAGAAGCGGCTCGTGATATCCACCACCGGGTCACTGTGTGAGTGTATGCGGCTGCGATGTCCTCAAAATGTAGTCAGGGGAGCAAAGTTTGCTCAGCAGTCGGTTCGCCTCCTCCGTGTCGCATTAAAGAGCCGATGCAGGCTAGGCCGCAATTTGTCAGCCTCGATGTGCGGGCGCAAAAAGTACAGCTCCGGGATGTTCTCAGCCCTTAGAGAGGTGCAGGGTATTGTTGTAGGGAGATCTGCAGTAAAAATTATCAAAACTTAGGATGTTGATAGTGAATTATAGGCATTAACCGGGTGTGGAGCATCAGAGCCAATTTTTATGCTGCCATCACCCTGCGTGGCCAGGCTCCGCCCCCGTAAGTGTACATTTTAAAAATAAAAAAACTATTTTGACTCTGAACCATCAGTCTGCTTTTTTGTGTCAGGCTCACAGCGTATACTGTGCCCACTTGCCCAGTGTCACCACTCATATTATCTTGTTTAATTGTAGTGTAAGTGTACATTTAAAAATAAAAAAAAATATTTTGACTCTGAAACATCAGTCTGTTTTTTTGTGTCAGGCTCACAGCGTATACTGTGCCCACTTGCCCAGTACCACCACTCATATTATCTTGTGTAATAGTAGTGTAAGTGTACATTTTAAAACTAAAATAACTATTTTGACTGTGAAACATGTCTGTTTTTTTGTGTCAGGCTTACAGCATATACTGTGCCCACTTGACCAGTGCCACCACTCATATTATCTTGTTTAATAGTAGTGTCAGTGTACATTTAAAAAAAAAAATTTGACTGTGAAACATCAGTCTGGTTTTTTGTGTCAGGCTCACAGCGTATACTGTGCCCACTCACAGTAGCTTGCACGCATAGTAGCACTAATTGAAAACAAAATGACAAGCAGAGGCAGGCCAACCTGCAGGGGCATCGTGGTCATGGTGCTGTGATTCCCTTTGGCCATAGAATAATGCCCAGTGTTAGGCCACATACCATGAACACGAAAAGTTCTGATGAAATAGTTGACTTTATAACACAGGACACCCAATCTTCTACAGCTTCCGCTCATAACCTTGATGCACCATCCTCCTCCTCTAGCTTAGCTTTGGGCACCTCTCAACTTACCACTCGCCCGCCTGCCGCAACCACCGACACTAGCACCACAGCCGCCTCACTTGATCTGTCAGAGGAGTTATGTACACCTCAGTGTGAAGAAATGAGTGATGCGCAACCATCATTGACAGAGGATGTAGATAACTGTGATATGTCTCAGTCAGGCAGCATTACAGACATGGACGACGCACGGTGTGATGATGATGATGATGCTGTACCCGCCGTTGCTTCCGTTGTTGAGTTGTCAGATACAAGTGAAGGGGTTGATGATGACGATGTGTCCGTGGATGTCACGTGGGCGCCCGGTAGAAGAGAAGAAGAACAGGTGGGGAGACAGAGAGGAGCAGGAGGAGGAGACAAGTTGGAAGCAGGGGGAGGTTGTCACAAGGAGCTAGTGGCACAGTCAGACAGCATGCATCGGCACCCGGGGTCAGCCAGACAGCACGCCAATCAACGCATGCTGTTGCCACCACCAGAATGCCGTCATAGCAGAGCTCAGCAGTGTGGCATTTTTTTTATGTGTCTGCCTCTGACAACAGCAATGCTATTTGCAACCTGCACCAAAAGAAACTGAGTCGTGGGAAGTCCAACACCCACCTAGGTACAACTGCTTTGCGAAGGCACATGATCTCACATCACAAACGCCTATGGGATGAACACATGAGGACAAGCAGCCCACAAACTCAAAGCCGCCATCCTCCTCCTGGTCCAGCATCTTCAGCCACATCAACCACTGCTGTGGTCCTTGCCACCTCTCAACCATCCGCCAATCCGTCTCTTCCGGAGCAGTTCCTGCTCATCTGCCCACAGTCAGGTGTCTGAGCGTAAGAAGCCAATGTCACCAAGTTTTACCATACAAGCTGGTGGAGTCTGAGGCGTTCAAAAAATTTGTAGCTATTGGGACACCGCAGTGGAAGGTACCCGGGTGAAATTTCTTTGCACAAAAGGCAATCCCCAACCTGTACTCGATTGTGCAAAAGGAAGTAATGGCATGTCTTGCACACAGTGTTGGGGCAAGGGTCCATCTGAACACTGATAGCTGGTCTGCAAAACATGGTCAGGGCAGGTATATCACCTACACTTGACGGCTGCCAAGCATGGAATGCCTGGCTCTGCAGAGGAGTTGGTGACACCGCCACGACTTGCAGGCAGGCCTGCTGCCACGGCCTCTACTCCTCCTAATCCATCCTCTTCCATAACCTCCTCGGCTGAGTCCTCTTCTGCTGCTGCGTCTTGCTCCACATCAACGGCACCCCCCCAGCTCCCCAGGTACTATTCCACATCCCGGATACGGCAGTGTCACGCCGTCTTGGGGTTGACTTGCCTGAAAGCAGAGAGTCACACTGCACCAGCACTCCTGTCCGCCCAGAACGCACAGGTGGATCAGTGGCTGACTCCGCACCAACTGGAGATCGTCAAAGTGGTTTCTGACAACGGAAGTAATTTGGTGGCGGCATTGAAATTGGGCAAGTTGACACATGTGCCGTGCATGGCACATGTGTGTAATCTGATTGTACAATGCTTTGTGCATAAGTACCCAGGCTTACAGGGCGTCCTGAAGCAGGCCAGGAAGGTGTGTGGCCATTTCAGCCGTTCCTACACGGCCATGGTGCACTTGTCAGATATCCAGCGGCGAAACAACCTGCCAGTGAGGCTCTTGATTTGCGACAGCCCGACACATTGGAATTCAACACTCCTAATGTTCGACCACCTGCTCCAACAAGAAAAAGCTGTTAATGAGTATTTGTATTACCGGGGTGCAAGGACAGCCTCTGGGGAGGTGGGGATTTTTTTGCTACGTTACTGGATGCTCATGCGCAATGCCTGTAGGCTCATGCGTCCTTTTGAGGAGGTGACAAACCTAGTCAGTCGCACCGAAGGCACCATCAGCGACATCATACCATTTGTTTTCTTCCTGGAGTGTGCCCTGCGAAGAGTGCTGGATCAGGCCATAGATGAGCATGAAGAGGAAGAGTTGTGGTCTCCATCACCACCAGAAACAGCCTTATCAGCATCACTTGCTGGACCAGCGGCAACGCAGGAAGAGGATTGTGAGGAAGAGGAGTCAGAGGAGGAATGTGGCTTTGAGGAGGAGGAGGAAGACCAAGCACAACAGGCATCCCAGGGTGCTCGTTGTTGTCACCTATCTGGTACCCGTGGTGTTGTACATGGCTGGGGGGAAGAAGATACCTTCAGTGAGATCAGTGAGGACGAGGAACGGGACATGAGTAGCTCGGCATCCAACCTTGTGCAAATGGGGTCTTTCATGCTGTCGTGCCTGTTGAGGGACACTCGTATAAAAGCTGAAGGAGAACAAACTGTACTGGGTGTCTACGCTACTAGACCCCCGGTATAAGCATAAAGTGACTGAAATGTTACCGAATTCCCGCAAGTCGGAAAGGATGGAGCAGTTCAAAAATAAATTAAAAAGTATGCTTTACACAGAGTATAAGGGTGATGTCACAGCACAACGGGAATCTAACAGGGGAATAGATGAAAGTAATACTCCTCCTCCCACAACCACGCCAAGGACAGGACGCTTTCCAGACGTGTTGTTGATGGAGGACATGCGGACCTTTTTAACTCCTATGCATCGCCACAGCCCTTCGGGATCCAGCCTCAGAGAACGACTTAACCGACAGGTAGCAGACTACCTCGCATTAACTGCAGATCTCGACACTCTGAGGAGCGATGAACCCCTTGACTACTGGGTGTGCAGGCTTGACCTTTGGCCTGAGCTATCCCAATTTGCAATCGAACTTCTGGCCTGCCCCGCTTCAAGTGTCCTGTCAGAAAGGACCTTCAGTGCAGCAGGAGGTATTGTCACTGAGAAGAGAAGTCGCCTAGGTCAAAAAAGCCTTGATTATCTCACCTTTATTAAAATGAATGAGGGATGGATCTCAAAGGGACTGACATTGAGCGATACATTCGAGTAAAAAGGCCTGATTAGATGAGCTGCCTTGGGCTAAAAATGGTCCAAACGCTGCTGTATTTTATCTTCGAATGCCGGATGACTTGAGTGACTTATCCACCAACAACTAGGTTTCAAGCTGCAATGTTTTAGGGCACTTTCTAACTGTCAAACAAACATCAATTTTTCTGGCTGCTGCTACAGCAGTGGCTGCAACAATACCTAATTTTTCAGGCATGTGTACATGCCTAATTTTTCTGGCCTCTGGTGCTGCACTGTGGCTTCAAAACCCAAACCAAAAAAAAGGCAGGGGATTAAACTGCTAAGAATAGTACTACTTAACACACCAATCATATCTGGTGGCACAGTAGATTGCACGCGCAGTGCCCCAAATTTGAAGTAGGAGGATCAACCAAGCATCTTTTTCCATCTCCCGGTTCCTAAAATCCATGCCATATACACGTCCCCTGATAGGGGACACCGCAGTGGAAGGTACATGGATGAAATTTCTTTGCACAAAAGGCAATTCCCAACCTGTACTTGATTGTGCAAAAGGAAGTAACCTTACCATGGGTCCCAGACCGCACGTCTTCTAAAATTCTCTGTCTGGGAAATTATCTATCTATCAAATCTATCTATTTATCTATCAAATCCTAAAAACGATGCCATACCTGTACTCGATTGTGCAAAAGGAAGTAATGGCATATGGGGTCTTTCATGCTGTCATGCCTGTTGAGGGTCGGGGACCCTCGTTTATAAAGGCTGAAGGAGAATGACCTGTACTGGGTGTCCAAGCATCTTTTTCCATCTCCCGGTTCCTAAAAATTATCTCTGGGTTCCTAAAATCGATGCCATACCTGTACTCGATTGTGCAAAAGGAAGTAATGGCATATGGGGTCTTTCATGCTGTCCTGTCTGTTGAGGGTCGGGGACCCTCGTATAAAAAGGCTGAAGGAGAACGACCTGTACTGGGTGTCCAAGCATCTTTTTCCATCTCCCGGTTCCTAAAATCAATGCCATATACACGTCCCCTCATAGGGGACGTAACAGGGATTAAACTGATAAGAATAGTACTAGTTAACACACCACTCCTATCTGGTGGCACAGTAGATTGCACGCGGTGCTCTGACAAAATGCAGAAGGACATTTGGCAGACGGACATTTCGCCGACAGACAGAAAGCTAAAGAATGTTCCGATTTCGGCCGAGGGCAGATACACAGAGTGCTCTGTTCTAATCAGAGCCTCAGGCGCCACAACTGCCTCTGGGAACCTTACCATGGGTCCCAGACCGCCCGTCCTGTAATTCTCTGTTTGGGAAATTATCTATCTATCAAATCTATCTATTTATCTATCAAATCTATCTATCGTATCTATCATCAAATGTATCTATTGCATCTATTGATCTATATATCTAATCTATGTATCTATCTATCTCGTGGCCGGACCGACCAAGCATCTTTTTCCATCTCCTGGTTCCGAAAATCATCTCCAGGTTCCTAAAATCGATGCCATATACACATCCCCTGATAGGGCACGTAATAGGGATTAAACTGATAAGAATAGTACTAGTTAACACACCACTCCTATCTGGTGGCACATTAGATTGCACGCGCAGTGCCCCAAATTGGAACTTGAAAGTAGGAGGACCGACCAAGCATCTCATCTCTGTGTGATTCCTGTTCTTGTAGGACAGTTAATGGGTCAGTAATGTTGCACAGCTCCTCAATGTGACAAATCTTCCTGGTTAGCTCGTCGTTCTCTTTTTCCCAGCTGCTGGATCAGATCAGAGATTGTGAGTAAAACCTGCTCCTGCTGCCGGGTTATCTCACTCAGGACTCGCTTCTCTAGGTCTTCCAGCTGTTTCCTGATGTCCCTAATCAGGGCATTGAGTCTCTCTGTTACACCAGCTGCTTTCTCTTGCACCCCTCTCCTGTGCTTCTGCAGACTCTGGACTCTATTCTCAGTCTCCTCTATCTTTGTGGTCAGTTTCTGCAGAACATTTCTCAGTTTCTTTTTCTTCTGTCCCCTGTGCTCTCCGGCCAGGGAGCAGGACACACAGATACAGGCAGCATCCTCAGTGCAGTAATATAATAGGAGCATCTTGAGGGTGGAGCATTTTCTGTTACCCCAGGAAGTGATTGCACGCGCAGTGACATCAGTGAGGACAAAGAACGGAACATGGCTAGCTTGGAATCCACCCTTGTGCAAATGGGGAGTTTGCTGTTGTGCAAATGGACTGTTTGCGGTTGTTTGCGGTGCGTTAAACGGAGAGTTTGGTCTGTCACTGTGAAGCGGGCGTAACCCTTACACTACATGAACAATACAACATCATACCTGATGTTTTAAAGCACGTTATTCCAAACAATTTAGGAATTTTAGGTGATTTAAAAACAGACTCTGCATCAACTATGTAATTTTCCATGGGAGTTTTGCCATGGATCCCCCTCCGGCATGCCACAGTCCAGGTGTTAGTCCCCTTGAAACAACTTTTCCATCACTTTTGTGGCCAGAAAGAGTCCCTGTGGGTTTTAAAATTCACCTGCCTATTGAAGTCAATGGCGGTTCGCCCGGTTCGCCCGTTCGCGAACTTTTGCGGAAGTTCGCGTTCGCTGTTCGCGAACACAAAATTTTAGGTTTGAGACATCACTAATTGAGAGCTCTCTAATATAAACTTAATTTATGACTCCAATGTCTGTCCATGATCATAAGAAGTTTTGAATAATTCCTAACTGGGGAGGTGACTTGGAAGTCTTGTGGTCCTTTCAAACATAATTATTTTTTTTCCCACTTTCTGCCTCTCTGTTTCCAGCTCAAAAGTTGGCACTCACCCTTCATCTGTCATTTGGAAGTATTCTCTCAGTTCTGTCATTCAGTTAGTTAATTCCAAAAAATAATTCTTAAAAATGTGTAAATATATATACTGTACATAATGTAAACTTAGCTATGGTTATATGGTTATGTACAGTATGGGGCATATCTATCAAGCTCCGAATGGACTCACCAGAAACGCAAGTTTCTCCATAACCGCCGCCTGCTCTGAGGAGGCGTACAGAAATTGCCACAATTCAACCCGATCGAGTACAATCGGGTTGATTGACAACCCCCTGCTGGCGGCCCATTGGCTGCGAATCTGTAGGGGGTGGCGTGGCACCAGCAGCTCACAAGCACTGCTGGTGCAATGCTGAATATGGAGAGCATATTTTTCTCTGCATTCATTGAGGTCTGGCGGACCTGATCCGCACTGTCGGATTAGGTCCGCCAGACCTTTAATAAATAGGCCTCTATATGTGTGTGTATATGTATATATACATATTATAGAGATTTATACCTTTAAAAAAAAAAAATCATGTTAGTGGTCCACGGAATTCAAAATTGGAAGTTTAGTGGTCCCTGAGGTCCGAAAGTTTGGCAACCCCTGTTCTAGGAGACTTTGGGTAGTCTTTGAATTGTATTTAGAATGTTTATGTTCCAGGGGCCTTTAAGAGCTCAGCATATAGTTCCTTTGTTGAGTATCCAAAAAGTAAAAACTAGAAAGTTTGAATTTATTTATTTATTTAGTGGTCAACACCTAAAATTATGTTTTAGATCAGGGAACAGCAGGTATCCCTACGCAATATGGGAACTCTTATTTTGTGGGGCCTATGTGGTATGGTGCCTCATTCTTACTGGAAATCTGCCCTTTTTGTATGTTGACACGTGGAAAATTGGTTGAGATATTTTAGGTGCAAACAAGTGCCCTCCAATCACTTACTTACTATACTTACCTGAAACCCTGGCCAGTTTACAGTTTGGTCTTTTGGGTTAAACATTTTTTTAATTGTTTAAAAAGATAGATAATACCTTTACTTTCCATAACACAACTGGCAAATGGGTAATAAAGGGATTATCTATCTTTTTAAACAATAACAACTTTCAAGTAGAGTATCCCTTTGATTTTCTATGGTTTAATTCTTCCTTGTTAGGTGAGATAAAAATGTTAACAATAGGAAGTATCCTGGAAAGGAATTATTTCATTTCATGAACTGGAAGGTGGCCAGCAAGTGCTGTATTCAAGTGCCTTCTTATAACAAGTTTGTTACAAAAGAAATTCCTGCCTGTCTGTGTTTATCCAGAAGCATTAAAGCTGGAACTTGGGAACTTGAAAGAATTAGAGATCTAAGAAGAAAAGACCTAAAGGGATATGAAACACAACATTTATCTTTCATGATTCCGATAGAGCATGCGATTTTAAACAACTTTCTAATTTACATCTATTATAATTTGTTCTTTGTACTCTTGGTATCTTTTGTGGAAAAGCAGGGGCGTATGCTTAGTAGCCAGCCCATTTCTGGAGCACTATATGGCAGCAGTTTTGCAAGAATGTTATCTATTTGCAAGAGCACTAGATGGCAGCACTATTTTCTGCCATCTAGTGTTCCAGGTGCCTACCTAGGTATCGCTTCAACAGGAACGATCAGGGGAACGAGGCAAATTTGATAATAGAAGTAAATTGGAAACTTTTTCAAAATGGTATTCTCTGTCTTGTGTGCGTAAGGAAAAGCCAGAAGAGGGTTTTGTTGCACACCCTATAGTAGGCAAAAGGGAAAGGGAGTTAGCACTGTGGCGCTATCCGACCGTCAGATCTTAGCGCGTCTGAGGTTTTTAACTTTCAACTTGTGATATTAGCACAAGAATGGGAGCACTATTTCTTTAATTTGGGCACTTTTACCGCTTAATATCATACAATACGCAATACAAGAACACAAAGATTTAAAATAAAAATGCACACCAATATATGTTATGCAGCACCAACATAAAAACGAACACATTAATGCAACATTCTAAAGCAAAAATGACATTCTAATTTATGAGAGCAATATCATTTTTGCACCACTGATCCTTATTTGTTATAGGCTGGAGTCCAAGTAAAGCACACTCAATAGCAGGGTGTGTTATCTTTTGAGTGACCATGCACAAAAATAACCTACAATCTGGTATTATAAGTGGATGTGTCAATATTAACCTTTTTAAAGTGCCCACTGCCCAGTACTTTTAATGGTTAGAGCACGGAAAGCTATTAGTGATTTAATTACACTTGTAGACCTCCCAACTGTCCCTATTTGAGATGGACAGTCCCTGAATCTGAGCTCTGTCCCACTGTCCTTCTGAGACAGCCATATGTCCCTATTTGCAGAATTTCCTTTAGCCCTACCCACTGAGCAACCAGACACACCCACAAACTACCTAGACTCACCCACTGACCACCCAGACACACTCACAATCCCGCCCACTAATCACTCATGATCCCACCCCTCCAAACACAGCTTCAACCACAAAATGGTTGACGGCTCTCATCAATCTCCTGAGTCCCTGATACCCAGCCACAAATATTGGGAGGTATGCGCTCTTATTACAAGTGGTGAGTAAAGTGTTGCACTCAAGCACAATCCAAAATACTGCTGTTAAATGTAGTGCTTTCTTAGAACTGAAGTAAATCATTATTAAAAGTATAGCACAGAACTACATGAACTCCATTGCTTGAGCACCATTCACTTAGGGCACACTCAGGAAAAGTGCTCGATTAATATCCAACATGAATTTTACAGTGCACCACCATAAAAATCTATTATGTAAGGGATCTAGCACCCCCATGCTATTGACTTGCAGATGTTAGGGTGCCCTAGACTATCGCTCAAGCCATAAAAAATTTCTTTAAGCTTGTAATATGAGCACAAGAATAGAAGTGTTATTATTGCACTTGAGTGAATTTAATGCACACTAATGCTAATATTTTTTGCACTCCACTTGTAATCTAGGCTTATGTGTTTCATTCCCACAATGGTGTTAAACATAAAGGTAACTCTCTCCTTGAGTGCTGCAAATATTGCTACTCCTGGGCAGGATTTTAGTCTTTCTACACTATATATGGAGAGTTTGAGTACCAGCTGATGCCATGAGGGTTATTCTATACCAGTAAACCAGTTACATTGATATTGTTTTCTTATGAGAGAATTTTTATATTACAAGGTCCTCTGCCATCTCTGTACCAATTAAGGGTTAGATTACAAGTGGAGCGGTATTTTGCGATTACACTCGTACATTAACTGCGCTAGAAGGGTAGCGCGTGTATTACAAGTTGAAAGTAAAAAGGTTTTGGACCAGCGCTAACCCGACACACGCAAAAAAACTAAGGCCTAGATTTGGAGTTTGGCGGTAGCCGTGAAAACCAGCGTTAGAGGCTCCTAACGCTGGTTTTAGGCTACCGCCGGTATTTGGAGTCATTCAAAAAAGGGTCTAACGCTCACTTTTCAGCCATGACATTCCATACCGCAGATCCCCTTACGTCAATTGCGTATCCTATCTTTTCAATGGGATCTTTCTAACTCCGGTATTTAGAGTCGTGGCTGAAGTGAGCGTTAGAAATCTAACGACAAAACTCCAGCCGCAGAAAAAAGTCAGTAGTTAAGAGCTTTCTGGGCTAACGCCGGTTCATAAAGCTCTTAACTACTGTACTCTAAAGTACACTAACACCCATAAACTACCTATGTACCCCTAAACCGAGGCCCCCCCACATCGCCGACACTCAAATAATTTTTTTTAACCCCTAATCTGCCGACCGCCACCTACGTTATACTTATGTACCCCTAATCTGCTGCCCCTAACACCGCCGACCCCTATATTATATTTATTAACCCCTAACCTGCCCCCCACAACGTCGTAGCCAGCTACCTACAATAATTAACCCCTAATCTGCTGACCGCAAAGAGCCGCCACCTACATTATAGCTATGTACCCCTAATCTGCTGCCCCTAATACCGCCGAGCCCTATATTATATTTATTAACCCCTAATCTGCCCGCCACAACGTCGCCTCCACCTGCCTACACTTATTAACCCCTAATCTTCCGACCGGACCGCACCGCTATTATAATAAAGTTATTAACCCCTAATCCGCCTCACCAACCCTATAATAAATAGTATTAACCCCTAATCTGCCCTCCCTAACATCGCCGACACCTAACTTCAATTATTAACCCCTAATCTGCCGACTGGAGCTCACCGCTATTCTAATAAATGTATTAACCCCTAAAGCTAAGTCTAACCCTAACACTAACACCCCCCTAAATTAAATATAATTTTAATCTAACGAAATTAATTTACTCTTATTAAATAAATTATTCCTATTTAAAGCTAAATACTTACCTGTAAAATAAATCCTAATATAGCTACAATATAAATTATAATGATATTATAGCTATTTTAGGATTAATATTTATTTTACAGGTAACTTTGTATTTATTTTAACCAGGTACAATAGCTATTAAATAGTTAAGAACTATTTAATAGCTAAAATAGTTAAAATAATTACAAATTTACCTGTAAAATAAATCCTAACCTAAGTTACAATTAAACCTAACACTACGCTATCAATAAATACATTAAATAAAATACCTATAATTATCTACAATTAAACCTAACACTACACTATCAATAAATAAATTAAATACAATTCCTACAAATAAATACAATGAAATAAACTAACTAAAGTACAAAAAATAAAAAAGAACTAAGTTACAAAAAATAAAAAAATATTTACAAACATTAGAAATATATTACAACAATTTTAAACTATTTACACCTACTCTAAGCCCCCTAATAAAATAACAAAGCCCCCCAAAATAAAAAAATGCCCTACCCTATTCTAAATTACTAAAGTTCAAAGCTCTTTTACCTTACCAGCCCTGAACAGGGCCCTTTGCGGGGCATGCCCCAAGAAGTTCAGCTCTTTTGCCTGTAAAAAAAAACATACAATACCCCCCCCCCAACATTACAACCCACCACCCACATACCCCTAATCTAACCCAAACCCCCTTAAATAAACCTAACACTAAGCCCCTGAAGATCTCCCTACCTTGAGTCGTCTTCACCCAGCCGAGCCAAATTCTTCATCCAAGCGGAGCAAGAAGAGGTCCTCCATCCGGTAGAAGTCTTCATCCAAGCGGGGCAGAAGAGGTCTTCCATCCGATTGAAGTCTTCATCCAAGCAAAATCTTCTATCGTCATCCATCCGGAGTGGAGCGGAAGCATCCTGAAGACCTCCGACGCGGAACATCCATCCTGGCCGACGACTGAACGACGAATGACGGTTCCTTTAAATGACGTCATCCAAGATGGCGTCCCTCGAATTCCGATTGGCTGATAGGATTCTATTTGGAGCCTAACGCAGCCATTCTGTGGACTCTCAATACCAGAGTTATTTTAAAGGTGCGGCCAGAAAAAAGCCAGCGTTAGATACGCGGGTCTTTACCGACAAAACTCTAAATCTAGCCGTAATTTAGTTTAGCTCGACCATATTAACGTATTCCCCCATAGAAGTCAGTGTAGCAAGAAAAGTGTGTTTGTGTGGGAGGGGGGGAAACATAATACCCTACTCGCATGCAAACCATATATATATATATATATATATATATATATATATATACTGTATATATATTATATATAGATGAATTTATATATAGTACAGATATAAACAGATTTATATATATATATATATATATATATAAATATATAGGAATATCTATTTATAAATACTTTGAACATATTTCTCTGTGAAGAACATTGGACTGTGAAATATTTACAATAAATACACAGTTTAACACTTTATTAAATATGAATATTGCATAAATATGATTTTTCATGTTTTCATGTACTTGACCGCAAAGGGCTCCAATGCACTTATATTATTTATTTTTATTTATTTTTATTTATAAAATATTTTACCAGGAAGGATACATTGAGATTTCTCTCGTTTTCAAGTATGTCCTGGGATCACAAAACATTGCATTGATACAATAGGGTACAATAAAATACAAAAACAATAATAAAAATACACATTATATGCAAACATTTAACATAGAGCAGGTACGAAATATTTAATCAACCATGACAGGAGCATTCTGTTTTGAGATATGTATAGAGGGATCTCTTAAAGGATTTTAGGCTTGGGGAAGTTTTTAAAGTGTGAGGGAGGTCATTCCATAATTGTGGCGCTCTGTAGGAAAAGAAGGATCGAGCTGCTTTTTTTTTGTATTGAGGCAAGCTAAATAATGTGCTGGGGAGAGCATTCTGCTCAGGTAGGGTGGGAGCTTCCCAGAAAGGCTCTTAAAGACAAGGCAGGAAATATGGAGGGTGCGTCTGGATTCCAGCGACAGCCAGTTTAGTTCTTTTAGCATGTCACAATGGTGGGTCCTGTAGTTACAATGTAGCACAAAGCGGCAGAACGAGTTATATAACGTATTTAGTTTATTAAGGTGAGTTTGCGGAGCAGGTGCATATACTATGTCCCCATAATCCAAGATAGGCATCAGCATTTGCTGTACAATCTTTTCCTTTACTGTAGGGCTAAGGCAAGATTTGTTTCTGTACAGGGCACCTAGTTTTGGATAAAGTTTAGAGGCAATTTTTTCTATGTGGAGTCCAAAAGATAGATTGGGGTCTAACAACATACCTAAGTATTTAAAAGAGTGGACTGCGGTCAGCGTGCAATTGGATTTTGTTTTGATGCGAAGATGGGAATTTTGTAATTTATGTATTTTAGGTCCCGTTCCAAAGATCATTGTAACCGTTTTGTCAGTGTTTAGGAAGAGTTTGTTTTTCGAGATCCACTTGTCTACCTCTGTGAACTGGTCTTGGAGCACTGTTTCAAGCTGCAGCAGATCAGATTTGTTTGCATAGATTACCGTGTCGTCTGCGTACATGTGTACAGTTGAGGATTTGCAGACATTAGGCAAATCATTTATAAATAATGTGAATAGTAGGGGGCCGAGAATGGAACCTTGGGGAACACCACATGTGACTGGGAGAGGGAGGGAGTCACTGTTAGAGACAGAGACATATTGTGATCGATCCGATACTTATGATTTAAACCAGGTTAACGGGTGATCAGCAATACCAGAGTTTTTTAGTTTGAGAAGTAGTAGGTCATGGTCCACTGTGTCAAAAGCCTTTGCAAAATCAAGGAAAATAGCTCCAGTTAGGTCTCCTTGTTCCATGGCAGTTTGGATGTCGTTGCAAACTTTTAGGAGGGCAGTTGTAGTGGAGTGATTCGGTCTGAAACCTGATTGATCAGGGGTCAGATAGTTAGAAAGTTGATAATACTCGCATAATTGCGTATGGAAGCATTTTTCTAGGATTTTTGACAATACAGGGAGCAGTGATATAGGACGATAGTTAGAAACCAAGGTTAACTCCCCACTTTTATGAATAGGCACTACTCTTGCAGTTTTCCAGAGTTTGGGTATGTATCCAGACACCAAGGATTCGTTAATTAGGGTTGCAACAGGCTTAGCAATTGCCGGCGCACTGAGCTTCAACAGCATTGCTGGGATTTGATCAGGTCCTGACTGGTTTTTCATTTTTAGATTATCGAGGTGTTTCTTAATGACATTGAAGGGTACAGGTCTAAAATTGAACTTTTCTATATTGGGTCTTTGCTGTTTTAGTGGGGCCTGATCCACATTTGGAGCTTCAGGATGCGTGCCATTTATTAGTTTGTCAATCAGGGTGGTGGAGCATCCTACAAAATAATTGTTAAAGGCATTTGATACTTCTAAGGGGAGTTGCAGGTTTTGGTTATCCACATTGACAGTGGAGGGTTGGGAGTGGATTGGTGGATTTTGTAAGTTATTTATGAGTTTCCAAAACTTTCTAGGGTTACATATATTATTGTTCAGATTTTCACAGAAATATTGCGCCTTAGCCAATTTTGTTTAGTACATATATTTCGCCAATTTCTATATACACAGTGATCATTCATAGAGCTAGTATGCTTGAACTTTGACCACAATGAATCCCGAAATTGGTACATTTGAATGAGGTCAGCTGTGATCCAATTCAAGTGTGCTCCTTTTACAAAGTGTGCCGCTTTTAAAAGGGACACATATGAAAAATACATTTGTCAGGGCTATTTTCACGGCTGTTTAAAGAAATGTTTTGTATAAGAACCCTGACATATGTATTTTTCATATGTCCCTTTTTAAAGCGGCAATATGGTCAGCCTAACTTATATATATATATATATATATATATATATATATATATATATATATATATATATATATACTGTATATGTCTATATATGTATACATATGTATTTCTGTGTTTATATGTATATACAGTCTATGTCTGTAAATACATAACTACACATATAAATACATAAATACATATGTACACACATATAAACATATATATATAATACATATACATATTTAGACATGTATATGTATGTATCTCTGTTGAAGCACTTTTCAGCCCTTATAACTCTTTATGCAATATTTTTTTAAATATTTTATTATCAGATATTGTCATAATAAGTGTAACTGCATTGTTAAGTGTATTTTGATATGTTTTGTGGAACTTTTTCGGATCGCATAATAGTTAGTCAGAATTTTGAGGTTGTGGTAATCATTTTAGCTTAAATTGCGATTGCGCTCACGCGTTCACATTTACTTTCAACTTGAAATACACACACTCCTTGTGACGCACGCAAACAGCATGTCACTCATTATTTGGCACTAATTATTATCTAAATCAGACAAGTGTCAGGTTCCAACTTCCAATGTGTTTTTTTCTGTCCACATTGTCATAGTACTGATCATAATAATACTGCAATACTATTTTGATCAGTTCTGATTCAAAACTAGTTGCAAGATGTTTAAGGAAATTTCAAAAGCTTATTTTATCAAATGTAATCTGGGTAGTAGTTCATATCTGCACTCATTGTGACCCATTTGGACTCCATCTTTGCCTTGAGGCGGATGCCTGTAATGTGGACCACTTTTCTGTTCTATCTCAACCAAAAGATCCCAAAGTCTACCCAGTATCTACCCAGTAACTTTATATCACCTATTCATCTAATCAAATGTGACTGAAAGGTTATATGCAGGTTCTTGTGATTCATGCTGTAATCACTATTGTCATTTACAATGTCATGCATATCGACAAAGCCTGGGCAATTTTTAAGTTCATAGCTTCCTGAGTTTTGTGTGGGTGAGCACATAAACCCATCCTCACATTTGAATAAGAGCTAAAACTTTGCTTTCAACAAAGTTTTCTTTTTTTCCCCAAGGAATTTATCACCAACAAAATAACTTTAGTGGAACTTGAATTCATGAATCCCATTTTGGACTGCTACATCCCTTGTGTCATGAAGGATTGGAATTCATGAACCTACAAGTACATATTTTCTGCACATGTTCTAAGTACACAAATGAGAACATTAGGGATAGATTACGAGTGGTGCACTTTCCCCCCTAGGCTAATTGCGCACAATGGAAATAGCACGTGTCGTACGAGTTGAAAGTAAACACGTTCGCTTGAGCGAAATTGAATTTAACACCAACCCTGTTAAAGCAACTTGAGAGCTTGCATAAAGGGTGGGGGAAGAAAAAAAGTTGCAGAAAACACAACATAAATACATTAAATAAAAATAATCAAAAAAGTTATAAGGGCACAAAGATAGATGGTACAAGGTGTTATAAAAAAGGGCTGTAAAGGGCTTTAATATATATATGCATACAAATACATGTCTAAATATGTGTATGTATATATATATATATATATATATATATATATATATATATATATATATATATATATATAAATATATACTGTAGATGCATAGGAGCCCTTTGCAGTCAGATACCTGGAAATATGAAAAAAAAGAAACATTTTTATTCAAATGTATTTTTAATAATGGTTTTAACTATGTATTTGCTGGCTGTAAGTTCATGAGCATGCAAGAGCGCAAAAAAGCACTCGTACCTTTTATTATTATTATCATTATTATTATTTTCATCATTTATTTGCAAAGCACTACCAAATTCCAGAGCACTGGAGTGTGAAAGAATGATAATATTGCCTGTGCCAGCCATGCCCATAGCTTTGCTGAAATGTGAACCTGCTTGCAAAATATGATCTCAGTTACTGCTTTTTCATAGTATGAGCAGGAAAGATACTCCAAATAGTGTGTCATTCTATCCCATAGTTTGACTTGAAAACTCTGCCCTCCAAAAACCATCTGTTGATAACTGCAAGCAAAAATGATAAGTGTTGATATTGTGTTATGACTTTTTTTGGCATACTGTATACTTTTGCATATTTCAAATTTAAAACAATTTCTTCTAAATGTGCAATCATACAAGACTTCCAAATACCAACATGTAGAAAACAATACACATTCTAAGATAAATTATAGCAACTAGAGAATTGGGTTATCTGTGTTTGGGTCTAATTTTTTTCTCAAGTCATATCTTTCAATTTAGTCACTTTTTTTCCGTCTCATATCCTCCTCTGCTAAGCTGCTTTTAAACAAGATTATCTTGAAGGTCACTTTGAGCAGTGGAAAAGATCAAACTGCTGCAAGTTACCTAACACCTGAGTGTCAGTTCACACTTTTTACTTTACACTGAAGATGTCTCTGGGTTGCACAACATTTACTATTAAATTTCCATTAACACATCATAGAAATAAAAGCAGACTTCCAAAGGCCCATTTGATTATTGAAACATAGTTATGCAAACAAATTTATGTAACTGCAGATTATGATAATTTGAATAATCATTTTAAAGTAACAGGACTGTACAGTAAACTCAATAAGAAAATACATGATTTATATTTAATATTTACAACACTAATGGCCATCTTCCTCACACATGGGGGCCACAGAGCAATATCTTAGAAGGCTTTAGAACTGCATATTAGAGATGTGCATTCATTTTCAGACAAATGCACAATCATCACGAAAATTGAATGCACCAAAGAAAATAAAGAAAAAATACTGACTAAAATCATCAGTTTTCATTCTTTTACGTTAGTTTGTTTATTTGGCTTAACTTTATTTAGTTGTTTTCAAATAAAGTGTCTGTGCATGAAGACTAATGGTACTTATTTTGGCTTTTTTTTTTTCTTTAATGCGTGCTTGTAAGCTGTGGCGCAGTTATTTTTCAGCCGATCACGTGGCTTCCGCTTTTCTGCTGTGTTGGAGCAGATCATCGTGAGTTTGCAAGTGCCGACATTCAGACTTTGCTGACCGGAGTGTATCATGTCCGCTGCACATCGATTCTTGTGAACTGCTGGTGCAATGCTGACCCCTGCAGATTGGCCGCTAGCAGGGGGTGTCAATCAACCCAATTGTATTTGATCGGGTTTATTTCTGTCCGCGGCCTTAGAGCAGGCCGACAAGTTATGGACCATTGCTTCATAACTTCTGTTTCCGGCGAGACTGAAGGCTCGCGCGGAAACAGGGGCATTAAGCTCCATACAGAGCTTGATAAATCGGCCACTGGAGTGTTTTTTTGTTTTTTTCCTCCTGTTAGCCTCTGTGTTAAAAGCCTCACATATTGTTTAATTTTGAGGATCAAATAAATATACTTTTTAAAATATCTTTATTCTCATTTAAAACTTTTTAGAGGGAACTAATTACAGTAGCTATGGACTCAGAACAGGATCAGTCCATCTCTACTGATAAATGTTTATTATGTTTAGAGGCCCAAATTGTTTTGCCTATGCAATTTTGTTCCTTATGTTTAGCTAAGACTTTGAAATTCAAGGACAGGTTACTCCCTTCTGAGCCAAGTGTCTCTCAGGATACTGCTGTGCGAGACATGCCTCAGCTTTCTCCTCAAACGTCCCAAGCTTTAATTGTTTCTCATTCTGTGCCTTCTGTTTCTTCACAACCTCCTGGGGGTGTTTATTTACCAGGGGATTTTGCCGCACAGATAACTTCTGCAGTTTCTGTGGCTTTGTCTGCTTTCCCTAATTCGGGTAAGCGTAAGAGGAAATCTAAACATTTGTCTGATAGTAAGGTTTCTGACCACTCTAAATCTGCGCTGGTCAACCTTTCTCAAATGTCTGATGAGGAGAATACTTCAGTAGCTTCTGAGGGCAAGATCTCGGACACTATGGGGGAAAATCTTGTAAATCTGAAGAAGTTAATTTAAGATTTAAGCTTGAACATCTCTGGTTACTATTAAAGGAGGTTCTAGCCACCTTGGATGACTCTGAACCTTCAGTTGCTGTCAACCCCAAGAAGTCCTCTAAATTTAATAGAGTTTATGATTCTCCAATATCTGAGGATGTTTTCCTTTTCCAGACAAGATATCTGAAATTATAGCTCAGGAATGGGATAAGCCAGGAGTTCCTTTTTCCCCTTCCCCTGTTTTTAAGAAGATGTTCCCTGTTGCTAACTCCATTCAGGACTCATGGTGCACTGTAATTAAAGTAGAGGGAGCTATCTCTACTCTAGCTAAAAGAACTGACATTCCTATAGAGGATAGATGTTCTTTTAAGGATCCAATGAATAAGAAGCTAGAGGCTTACTTAAAAAAGATGTACATCCATCAAGGATTACAGTGGCAACCTGCAGCAAGTATTGCTACGGTTGCGGGAGCAGCATCTTATTGGTGCGATGCCCTGTCTGATCTGATTTCAGAAGAGACTACGGTAGAGGAGATCCAGGATAGTATCAAAGCTCTTACACTGGCCAATACCTTTATCTGTGATGCCAACATGCAGTTGATTATACTGGAAGCTAAGATGTCTAGCTTCACTGTTCTAGCTCGCAGAGCTCTGTGGTTAAAATCTTGCTCAGCTGATGTTTCTTAAAAGGCCAAGCTTTTGGCTTTACCTTATAAGAGTAAGACTTTGTTTGGGTCTGGTCTGGAGGAGACCATTTCAGATATTACGGGCGGAAAGGGATCTTTCCTACCTCAGGACAAGAAGAATAGACCTAAGGGTCATCAGACTTCTAATTTTCGGTCCTTTCACAACTTTAAGGGACAGAAGTCCTCCTCTTCCTTTTTCAAACCAGACCAATCCAAGATCCCTTGGAAGTCCAAAACAAAAACAGAGGCGCCACATGTGTGGATCAATAAAAACCACTATAGTCCAAAATGTGAATAGATGCAGGGTACTCACAAAAGTAATGGCACTCTGTTGTGCCAATAGAGACGGGCTGGTATTCTACAGCAAACCAGCTGGCTGATCAGAGGAATCTCCAACAGATATGGACAGCACTGGAATCCAATGGCACCGAATCACCAGGACATCAGTCTCAATGGCAATGACTCCCTCAGGCTGGAACCAGCAACAGCTACACAGGAAGTAAATGGGAGGGGGGGAGAGCTGCCTATGGACATTTGAGAATTTTATTGGACTTTCCACTATTTCCTTGGCCGGTTTTATGAGTATATTTTATACATTGTTCATTCTGTATATTTCACATATATACATTGTTTTTGTTTGCCCTATACCAATTGCATCCTTTTATCATAGTGTTACTATTATATTACATTTAGTTTTAGCGCCTCCTATAGAATTCCTGTGATATTTCATTCACAGACATTCCTTTTTTCTGGATTTAATTTGGAAGTTCAGCCAGCCCTGGAACAAGGGAAAACAAAACAAAAAGCCTTCCGCTGACTCTAAATCAGCATGAAGGGTCCACCCCAATCCAATATTGGATCAGGTGGGGGGCAGACTTTCTCTTTTCAAATAGACTTGGATACGCAATGTCCCAGATCCATGGGCTGTGGACATAGTATCCCAGGTTTTCAAAATAGGATTCAAGTCTTGCCCTCCAAGGGGCAGATTTCTCCTGTCAAGACTATCCTCAAACCAGGTAAAGAGGGAGGCCTTCTTAAATTGCGTAAAGGACCTCTCCCCCTGGGAGTTATTGTACCAGTCCCTCTAGAGGAACAAGGTATAGGATTCTATTCAAATCTATTTGTGGTTCCCAAAAAGGAGGGACCTTTTTGTCCCATCCTAGATCTAAAGTGCCTCAACAAATTACTCAGGGATCCTTCCTTCAAGATGGAAACTATTCATTTCATTCTTCCATTGGTTCAGGAAGGTCAGTTCATGACAACTATAGACCTGAAGGACGTGTATTTACACGTTCCCATTCACAGGGATCATAACCAGTTTCTAAGGTTTGCCTTTCTGGACAAGCATTTCCAGTTTATTGCCCTTCCGTTTGATCTTGTCACAGCTCCCAGAATATTCACAAAGGTTCTGGGAGCCCCATTGGCAGTGATCAGATCCCAGGTAATTGCTGTGGTGCCTTATCTAGACAACATCTTGGTTCAGGCATCATCTTTTCAACTTGCAAAATCTCATACAAAGATGTTGTTGTCTTTTCTACATTCCCACAGGTGGAAGATGAATTTGGAAAAGAGTTTTCTAGTTCTAACTACAAGAGTGTGTTTCCTAGGGACAATCATAGATTCCCTGTCCATGAAGATTTTCCTGACGGACGTCAGAAAATCCAAACTTCTTGCTTCTTGCCTCTCCCTCCAGTCTGCTTTTCGTCCATCAGTGACTCAATGCATGGATGTGATTGGTCTGATGGTGACTTCCATAGACATCATTCCTTTTGCTCGGTTCAATATGCGCCCGCTGCAACTTTACATGCTCCGTCAATGGAACAGAGATCATTCAGATTTATAACAGAGGATAAATCTGGACCCCCTAACAAGAGACTCTCTCTCATGGTGGATTTCACAGGTACACCTGTCTCAGGGCACTTGCTTACTGAGACCTTTCTGGGTGATTGTGACTACAGACGCCAGCCTGTCAGGCTGGGGAGTTGTTTGGGGTTCTCTGAAATCTCAGGGCCTGTGGTCTCGGGAAGAGTCTAATCTTCCAATAAACATCATAGAGTTGTGTGCAATCTTCAATGCCCTGACAGCTTGGCCTCAATTATCTTTAGTCCGGTTTATCAGATTCCATTCGGACCACATTACCTCAGTGGCTTACATCAACCACCAGGGAGGAACTCCGAGTTCCTTGGCCATGAAGGAGGTGACGCACATCTGGAAGTGTTCTCTCAGATAACCCTCAGGTGGGGGTTCCGAAGTTGGATCTGATGGCATCTCACCAAACGCCATCTCTTCCACCTTGGAAGTTACCGCTGAGGAAGGACCTTCTAATTCAGGCTCCATTCCTCCATCCAAATCTAGATTCTCTGAAGCTGACTGCTTGGAGATTGTACGCCTAGTCCTGTCTAAATGTGGTTTTTCAGAGGCAGTCATTGATACTATGCTTCAGGCTCACAAACCTGTTACTCGTAGGATTTACCATAAGATATGGCCTAAATACCTTTTTTTTTAATTATTTATTTTTTTTTTTAAATAATTTTTTATTGAGGTTGAGAGGATACAGACACAAGCATTATTTGCTTCTGAAAATCAAATACAAAATCGCAAGCAAGATACAGAAAACAATGGTATGACTGTCCAACATAAGCACATATATATCACAGCTATTACATTGCCAAGTGGTGAAACCACAATATATGACTATTTAACACACAATGCTTGACTAGGGGATATAGAGCAAATAATTTATAACATAACCTCATTTTTAACATTATAAACGAATATATTTATATATCTCCCTTCTAAAAAGGAAGCCACTTTTGGACTTCTATTAATATGTATATTGCACTTAGGGAGTACTATAGTTTAAATTGATCAGGCCTCTTTTGGACCTTAGAACTTTTTGAGTTAAAGATTTAATGATTGGGAGATTATGCGGGTATATGGGTTCTGGAGTTATTGAGAGAGTAAGTGTGCACATTCAACGATAGGGAATGATGATCCTACCACGTGGAGATGTGATTGAGTAATGGCCTATAAGTAAAATGTATCGCTTTAGAAAAGGCTAGTAACATGGGGTTAGTAAGTAACTTAAACAGCATTAAATGCCCAAACCATACATACATAGCAGGGCGTCCAACTGATCAAGTGAGACATGTGTAGAGACTGATTATTGATGAGTCTAATAATCCCTTGTATGGCTACCGGTAAGGAATATCAACCCAACCCATATAAGGGTAGGGCTCTTTTAGTGTAATGTAGCTAATAATATCTATTATAATAGCGCTGATCCTACAGGGAGTGCAGAATTATTAGGCAAATGAGTATTTTGACCACATCATCCTCTTTATGCATGTTGTCTTACTCCAAGCTGTATAGGCTCGAAAGCCTACTACCAATTAAGCATATTAGGTGATGTGCATCTCTGTAATGAGAAGGGGTGTGGTCTAATGACATCAACACCCTATATCAGGTGTGCATAATTATTAGGCAACTTCCTTTCCTTTGGCAAAATGGGTCAAAAGAAGGACTTGACAGGCTCAGAAAAGTCAAAAATAGTGAGATATCTTGCAGAGGGATGCAGCACTCTTAAAATTGCAAAGCTTCTGAAGCGTGATCATCGAACAATCAAGTGTTTCATTCAAAATAGTCAACAGGGTCGCAAGAAGCGTGTGGAAAAACCAAGGCGCAAAATAACTGCCCATGAACTGAGAAAAGTCAAGCGTGCAGCTGCCAAGATGCCACTTGCCACCAGTTTGGCCATATTTCAGAGCTGCAACATCACTGGAGTGCCCAAAAGCACAAGGTGTGCAATACTCAGAGACATGGCCAAGGTAAGAAAGGCTGAAAGACGACCACCACTGAACAAGACACACAAGCTGAAACGTCAAGACTGGGCCAAGAAATATCTCAAGACTGATTTTTCTAAGGTTTTATGGACTGATGAAATGAGAGTGAGTCTTGATGGGCCAGATGGATGGGCCCGTGGCTGGATTGGTAAAGAGCAGAGAGCTCCAGTCCGACTCAGACGCCAGCAAGGTGGAGGTGGAGTACTGGTTTGGGCTGGTATCATCAAAGATGAGTTTGTGGGGCCTTTTCGGGTTGAGGATGGAGTCAAGCTCAACTCCCAGTCCTACTGCCAGCTTCTGGAAGACACCTTCTTCAAGCAGTGGTACAGGAAGAAGTCTGCATCCTTCAAGAAAAACATGATTTTCATGCAGGACAATGCTCTATCACACGCGTCCAAGTACTCCACAGCGTGGCTGGCAAGAAAGGGTATAAAAGAAGAAAATCTAATGACATGGCCTCCTTGTTCACCTGATCTGAACCCCATTGAGAACCTGTGGTCCATCATCAAATGTGAGATTTACAAGGAGGGATAACAGTACACCTCTCTGAACAGTGTCTGGGAGGCTGTGGTTGCTGCTGCACGCAATGTTGATGGTGAACAGATCAAAACACTGACAGAATCCATGGATGGCAGGCTTTTGAGTGTCCTTGCAAAGAAAGTTGGCTATATTGGTCACTGATTTGTTTTTGTTTTGTTTTTGAATGTCAGAAATGTATATTTGTGAATGTTGAGATGTTATATTGGTTTCACTGGTAAAAATAAATAATTGAAATGGGTATATATTTGTTTTTTGTTAAGTTGCCTAATAATTATGCACAGTAATAGTCACCTGCACACACAGATATCCCCCTAAAATAGCTAAAACTAAAAACAAACTAAAAACTACTTCCAAAAATATTCAGCTTTGATATTAATGAGTTTTTTGGGTTCATTGAGAACATGGTTGTTGTTCAATAATAAAATTAATCCTCAAAAATACAACTTGCCTAATAATTCTGCACTCCCTGTATATTATAATATTAAACTTCGGATCGGTTATTTCTCCTCTCATTTTAGATTAGAAACAGAAGCAGGATAAAATAAGGACTCCCCACCTCCAAAATTAAAGCATTTACAGTGTGCCACATCACCACAGCCGCTAATGATGTAGCAGCATCAAAAAAGGTAATTGCTGTGGGGGAGGATATTGTATAGTGGAAAAACAATCCATTTTATCGAGTATAGAATATAACATATGGACCAGGTGATGATGACAATAAGGATTTGACATATAAACTAGGCTTAGGGGCAGCTCCTGATCTTACAATTACTATAAACTCCATTATAGTGCTTGCTGCATGCTATAAAAATTCACTAGGGTGTGGTATGGTTAGATGTATTCAAGTAAAACAGTGAAAGTCAGCAGCACATATGTCTAGGCAAAGATGTTACCCCATTGGTGTTAAAATATAAATGACCACAGAAACAGTGCACCAGTAAAACATGTCTAAGAAACAAAGTACCAGATCCCAGCATGTACAATCTTCTTTCCAAAAAGGCCAACAATCAACCACGTGTGTGACTAAACATGAAACAGTATGAGGAAGGAACAACAATAATAAAAAAAGAGAAAATAATGCTAAACATGTCTTTTAGTCCCCAAATAGGATATAAGTAGTCCCATGAAGTCTTTAGTTCTCTGATCGTGAGATTGTCATTAGAAAGGATCAAGGACATAGCAGCCGGGTGTAATCTGCTCTGAGTTATAGTAGTGGGTACTGGGAGGATATTTAGAATCTTTGCGGCAATAATAAAATTATCTGGCCTTAAATTTAAACTAAAATGTCACCCTATTCCCATTTTAACGTTTTTCACAGTCGATAATCTGGGGCTCCATGGCTCAGTTGTGATCATATTATTATCCTTCTGGGGTGGGTAGCCGCTATAGACGGACCAAACTGACATTCTCAGCACCCTCTGGCAAGACCCATCATGTAGCTGCAGCCTGTCCGGGAGTAGAAATGTAGCCAAGGTTAGGTGTGGAATCCAAGAACTGTGAGTTTCAGCAGTGGGTACGTGAGTGATCATTTCATCTACCGCATCAAGGTACTGTTGAGAAGTGTAATTGTACGGCTTAGATCTACCGCCCCTCTCACTGCAGGGGCATCCAGCATCGCCCCGTGAGTTCTCCGGCAATTCAGCCCCATGGCAGCTGAGCTCTTCAGGTAGGGGATCTAGATTAATATCTATTGGATCAGTGAAGGCTCTCTTAGTCACATCTGTAGCAGGAGCCTCTAGAATGACTCCGGATCTAGGCAGACTCACCGCAGGGGTATCTGCTCCATACATGTGTGCCAGAGCGATCCGGTGTTCAGTTCCTGTCGGCATGTATGGTAAGTGTGGCCTCTGATCTGCTAATATCGGCAGGACCTCAACAGTAAGTTCCATATCGGATTTTGACCCATAGGCATGTTGAGTTGTACTGCGTATCTCCTCCTCTATGCGAATTAGGTGGGTTGTTAGTAGCTCTTCAAGTACTTGTAAGATATGCATCTCCATGTTTTGCAAATTATTCCTATTTCTATAGGAAACCCTAAATACCTTTTTTGGTGTGAAGCTAAAGGTTTTTCTTGGAGTTGGGTGAGGATTCCCCACATTTTATCTTTTCTTCAGGATGGCCTGGAGAAAGGGTTGTCAGTCAGTACTCTGAAGGATCAGATTTCTGCACTGTCTATCCTTTTGCACAAACGTCTGGCAGAATTGCCAGATGTTCAAGCTTTTGTTCAGGCTTGGTCAGAATCAGGTCTGTGTTTAAACCTGTTGCTGCTCCTTGGAGCATTACCTTGTTCTTAAAGTTTTGCAGCAGGCTCCGTTTGAGCCAATGCATGTCGTTGATATAAAGTTGTTATCCTGGAAGCTTTTGTTTCTCCTTGCTATTTCATCTGCTCACAGAGTTTCTGAGCTTTTAGCTCTGCAGTGTGATTCCTCGTAACTTATTTTTAATGCAGATATGGTGGTCCTTTGTACTAAATTGGGGTTTCTCCCTAAGGTGGTGTTGGATCGAAACATTAATCAGGAAATGGTTGTTCCTCCTTTTTGTCCTAATCCTTCTTATAAGGAACGTCTTTTGCATAACATGGATATTGTGCGTGCTCTTAAATTTTACTTACAAGCTACTAAAGATTTTTCTTCTGCCCTGTTTGTTGTTTTCTCTGGAAAGCGTAAGGACCAGAAGGCCACTTCTACTACTCTTTCCCTCTGGTTAAGAAGTATGATTCGTTTTGCTTATGAGACTGCTGGACAGCAGCCTCCTGAAAGAATTACGGCTCATTCCACTAGGGCTGTCTCATCTTGGGCCTTCAAAAATGAAGCTTCTGTAAACAGATTTGCAAGGCGGCAACATGGTCCTCTTTGCATACTTTTTCTAAATTTTACAAATTTGATATGTTTGCCTTGGCTAAGGCATCTTTTGGGAGAAAGGTTCTTCAAGCGGTTGTGCCTTCTTTTTAGGTCCTCCTGCCTTGTTCTCCCTCCCTAAACAAAATGAGGGAAAAAAAGAAAGAAAATCCCCACTTTAGAATGCCACACATGACTCTCTGCCCTGAAAATTGAAATTAAAACAACGAAAGAAAAAGAGGTAGGATAATAAATCTTGGTTAGTAGTGAATTACAGGCCTTTATGGTTCAATGACCTAGAGTAATCATCCCATTATTAATACATATGGAAGTTATGTAACAGTTACAGTAAATGAGGCCGCTAACAGTATACATTTCTACAGATCATATATCTTCCTACGCAATCTCTAGTAGCATATAATCCATGCAGTTCCCTTACATATAATAAATAGGACCTTAAATATGACTAAAAAAAAAATATAAGAATAGTTAGGATATAGTAATATACTACCACCTTCATAGGTAAGGATTGTATCAATCATCTAGAGTATGCCAGCTATTTGCTATTATCCTGCTAATATAGTAACGGTGCTGTTAAGTTATATATTGGTAGATAATATACTGCAGTTTCAATCAGTGTCCGGTGTTACCAGAGAAAAATGCAAATTGATCAGTAATGTATAGCAGTTTCTATTGCTGCCTGGTAAAGTTAGGTTGTTATAAGAAAAAGTGTTTATATGAGGGTGTTTAATTCACACATTTGTGATGTTCATTTCAACATGGATCTTTAATCAGTCTAAATAACTGCGGCATGATATTGTATGCTGTCTTGATACAATATTGCAGTTTGTTTAACTGCGGATTGTGGCAGGTTATGTCAATTAAAGTAAAATACTATTCTTCCAATTCACTAACAAAATATAAATAGTGTATCTATTTAATACAATATATTTCTACCTTTATACCTTTAAAGTTCCTCTCAAAAATTAAAAGTCTAGCGGTTATTAGTAGGGTTAAATGTGTACTAATATTATGCAGCAAGCATCGGCTCATATAGCATATAGTTTAAAATAAACTGCTCCTGCTAGGATTGTATTGCACACTGCAAAATCAATGCCACAATATTTATACGTTCAAGATATGAATTCCCCTTACGGAGTAATAATAAACACTATAGTAGTGATCGTAACTGCGTATCACATGCTAGTCAATAGAAATGTGGTTGGTGGATTTAAGTGTGTTTACAGATTTACGAGCGCTATGATAAGGCTTAGATGGTCCATTCTACTTTACTTGCACCAACCCCCTTCAACCAGTATCCTATGCATCCCCCTTTTCCTTCCCCCTTGTTTCCCATGATACCTGAAATAAATACACAACAACATGTTTTGCCAATAAAAAATGGAAAGGTCACTTTTATTTATACTGATTTTGTATTGTAGCCAAAATCAGCCTAGAGAGCCATAAATCAAATTCCTGCAATTTCAACACCACAAATCAACATAATGCCCAAGCATTTCAATTGAACATGGGTCCACGTTTCTGGGGGGATGACCACAAAACACCCCCCTGTGGCGAGGCCCGAGGAATAGCCCAAGAGAACCCGCTGCACAATCTGCCCAGCAGCTAGACCACCGGATCACGGCCCCAAGCCGAGTGTGCAGCGGAATCCTCCCACGTCCTCGATGCCCCGCCCACGTGCCAGACACGTTTTCACCACCACCAAAAGGCCCCCTTTTCCGCCAACCAACCTAGTGACCTTTCCTCACCATAGTCAGTTCCGCTACCATCATCCTTATGTCCTCCAGGAACTGGTCATTCCCAAACTCATTCAGGTGTACTCCATCGACCCGGAACAGCTCCTCCCTTTTAGCTGCGATCAATGGATGCTCCAGCACCCTACCCCCGTCTCCCTCACTATCTTTGTCGCGACCTGGTTAACTCGTCTGCGTGACCTATACCCTGCCCTTTGCGTCTCAGTGTTGCGCCAGTGTATCCTAGATATTATATTGGACCATACAACTCGCACCTGCGGCCAGGCAACCTTTAACTAACTAATTACTTCCTTTATGCTGTCTTCCAATTACTTTAACGGAAATGCGCAGATGTCGTTGCCTCCCAAGTGTATTATCAGCGTATCAGGGGCCCCCACCTTCTTCTTGCCTGTTGTATGGTCGTGACTAGCTCGCCCCAGTGCATACCCCGTTTCCCTAGCCACCTTATACTTGCTTTCGTATGCGTAAAACCTAAATGTTCCCCTAAACCTGTCGCCATTGCCCTTACGCGAGCCCAATGCACGTATGAATGGCCCACCACCCAAACACGTAATGCTCTGCCTGTAATGAGAAACAAATATTTAATGTTCATATTCATAATATCCAATTTAGCACAGTCACCATGACATCACAACACATGAAAAAACTGCAACCTGTTTACCCTTTCCCCCCCTGTTCATTCCCCTTTTACTCTAATGTATGATCTAAAGGCCCGTGACTACCATCTTCCTAAATTTTTTATCCTCTCCTCAGAACACCCTTTCTCCGCCGCGCTAGTTGCGGCCCCTATTCGGAAGGAATGTGGTGCGAACAGCAGGTGGTCCCATCCCAGCCTCTTTGCGACCATTTCCAGTACCCTTTTAAACTGGTACCTCGTTAAATTGGACCCGTCCATGTGTCTTAGGAATAGTCTTCCCTCCTCTCGCCTTACCCTTAGCATCTCTTTTACCCCTGCCACTGGGCATGTGCTGTTCCCGGTCTCCCTCATTGACACCCAGACCCCTTTCTTTTCTTTGTCTGTTTTCGATTTTCTTAACAGCACCATTATGTGATCCCCGTATACCTTCACATTGTCTTTTCCTACCCCATTTTCTTCATCCGTTTTACTGGCGGCTACTAGCTCTCCTATCCTAAATGCCCCCCAGAATGCCATAATGCATGCAACCTTAAACAAATTAGCCTCCTCCTTGCCCCTGCACACTTCTCCCAATACCATCACCATTCTCTTTAACCTATCCTCCGTGATTGGTTCCCTGTCATCTGCTTTTATTACCTCGCCCGCCCGCCTGCCATGCCTTTAAAACTTTCATGACTATAAACGCCCTTGTCATGTCCTCCTTGCCTCTTAGCTTTGCGAAGAAAGATACCCCTGCTACCACTATGGCGACCTGACCTTTTTTCATGCCCTTCATCTTTAAAGACCAGAGCCATTCCAAGAACCTACTCCGCTCTCCCCCTATCACGTCACCCTTAAACTGTAACCACTGTTTCCAATAGGTGTCGTATGCCCTCCAAGTTCTTGGGGCCAAAGATTTTTCCACCATGTTCTTTATACCTTCTATGCACTCCCAATCTGCCAAAGAAAGATGGGGCAGTATTCACCTTCCATTCCAGCTGCGGGCGCTGCCCTCCTAAACACCTCCCAATTAAATCTAGACAGGGCGTCAGCTATTAAATTTTTATATCCTGGGAAGTGTTTTGCTTTAAACAGATTTTTCTCTGCAGGCATTTCAGCACTAGGTATCGTAAATACTTTATCACCGGCATTGATGATGCCAAAAGGTTATTAACTACGTCCACTATTCACTGATTGTCTGACCAAAATGTAATACTTTTGTTTACTAGTAAATTACCCCACAGCTCTATTGCTACCACAATGGGAAATAATTCTAGTAACGCTATGTTCTTCACCCAACCGCTATTTTCCCATTCTATCGGCCATTTGCCCGCGCACCATCTGCCCTGTAGGTATGCGCCGAAACCTGCGCTCCCTGCCACATCTGTGTAAAGTTCTAATTCGTTTGCTGCTATCGCCTTAGGCCATATTCTGATCCCATTTAAGTCTGTTAGAAATGTATCCCAGATTTTCATATCCTCCCTCATCTCTCCTGTCACTCTCAACATGTGCTCGGGTTTTTTAACTCCTGCTGTTCCCAACTCCAATCTTCTCTTGAAGATTCTCCCTACTGGTATGACCCTGCACGCAAAATTAAGTACTCCCAGCAACTTCTGCATTACCCTTAACGTTACTTTCTTCCGCCCCAGCATTTCTTTTATCAATAGTCGTGCCTTCTCTATCTTATCCTCTGGCAGCTCGCATTGTTCCCTTGCTGTATCTATCGCTATGCCTAGGAATGACAATCTCTGACTGGGCCCTTCTGTTTTTTCCGCTGCTACTGGGACTCCTAACTCCCCTAGCATGTTAATTAACGAGTCCTTTAGCCTTGCGCATGCACCGTCTCTTGCTGTGCCTACCACAATAAAATCGTCCAGATAATGTACAATTCTATCTGAACCTGTTCTCGCCATTAACAGCCAGTGCAAAAATGTGCTGAATTTCTCAAATATGGAGCATGATACCGAGCAACCCATCAGCAAACATTTGTCCACGTAGAAATTCTTATTAAATCTACACCCCATTAGCCTGAAACTGCACGGATTTAATGGTAACAGCCTAAATGCGGACTCTATGTCTACCTTCGCCATTAGCGCACCCCTCCCTGCTTCTCTCACCATCCTTACTGCTGAACTAAATGACTGATACTGTACTGATGCGTCTGCCTTGTCAATTGCATCATTTACAGACTTCCCTCTCGGGTATGATAAATGTTGTATCATACGAAATTTACCTTTTTCTTTTTTATGTACAACTCCTAAAGGTGATACAACTAGCCCCTGTATTGGTATTTCCTTAAATGGTCCCGCCATCCTTCCCAGTTTTATTTCTTTGTCCAATTTTTCCTGCAGTACCGCCGGGTACTCTGTTGCAGATTTTAAATTTTTACATTTCTCCGCCCCACACACCTTGTTTCTTATTGGTACTATAAATCCCTCCGCTAGACCTTTTTCTAGCATTGTTCTGTCGTCTCTATTGTCATAGTTTGCCAATTCCTTTATCAACCAATCTACCCTCAACAGGGTTCTGGCCATTCCCCATTGCTCCGCCGCTACCGCTTCCCCCTGAGCCACGAAAAAACTGCTTGTTATTCCCTCCACTGCTTTTTCTACAATCTACCCCTGCATGGAAACCCCCACAATACCTGCATATGTGTCTGAATTTACATCCATTACCCCTGTCACATCTCTTCTTGTTGTAGGCTCAACATTCCTTCCCTTCTGCCTTCCCTGTCTTAACTGATGCTAATGCTAGTGGCCTCTGCACTGCGCTATCCGCTGGTTTTATTAAGTGCGTCCACATGTCTAATATTTTTATCCCGAACTCTTTCCTCCCTTTTTCCCCCAGCTGCAGGTTCTCCCTTCTGAACTCACCATCATAATCTTTCCACCCGAAACCCCCGTAAGTTGTGTAGCATTCCGCTATCAGATGTATGTACCTCAACATTCCCTTTCCCGGATTTTCAGATAAAAAACATTCAGCATATATTACCATCCCTTTTACCCACTCTGGGAATGACTGTTTCAATTTCTTACCCTTCCCGTCCTCGCTTCTAGCTTTCAACGCCACTGCTTCCCTTGTAATTTCGAACACATCTATGTACTTTCCTTTTTGCGCTTTTAATACTACCTTCGCTTTTAAATGTGTTGTTAATGGCATAAGTTTTGTCCCTGTCACCTCGTCATCTGCGTTAAATTCTCCTTCACTATCGCCCCTGACTACGGGGGCTTCGCTCCCCACTTTTTTGCCCTGTTTCGCGTATATTTTCTTTAAAAATTTTAAAATTCTCCTATTACCTTCACCCTGCACTTTTTCATCATCAGAGTCCCACTCAGATTAACTGTCTGACCCCTCATCTATACAATACATTATTTTCTTACCTTGCTTCGGTTGAGCATTCCTTTCACCCTCCTTGTCCACACCTCCTTTTCCGATCCCCTCTCCTCTCCAGCTTGCTCTCCTGGGGTCTCCCTCCTTTCCACTCTTTTCCGTTGTGCACCTTGTTGTGCTCCGATCAAATTAGTGTTATTATGTGTGCATGCTCCATATCCCCTTGATCCTTCTCCTGGTTCCCTGCTCCACTCTCTGTGTCTCTCCTTCTCCCCCCCCTCTCCCCCCTTCCCCTCTCATCTATACTCTGACCCTCGTCTAGCATAATGTATACATTACCCTCCACATCCCTTATTGTCCTGGGCCTACCCCTTACCATCTCCTCTGTTCTGTACCTTTTTTGTGGCCTCTGGTTGCTCTGGCCTCTGCTATACACATCCACCCACTTCTGTTCCCCCTCCTCCTCACTCACTGACTTGCTCCTATGTCCCGTATCTCTAAACCTGTTGCCTCCTATCCTCTCCCCCTGATGCCTCTCTCTCTGTCCTGCCCTTCTCATATTCCCGTCTTGCGCTATCCCCAGTGTCTGACACCTAATCCCCCCGGGCTCCCCCGTACCTATCCTCCTCCTCATACTCATTGTTGCCTATGCCTCCTTCATTCACTGTATGCGCTCCGTTTTCCCCCATGCCTCTCACTATCTGCCCTCTGACCTTGCCGCACGCTTTTTGCACCTGGACCCTGCCTTTCACCCCTTTCTGTGGGCTCACATATGGTGGCACCCTCCCTCCCGTGTTAACCTGATTTACAGCTTGTTGCCTACGCGTGCCGGACCCCACCCCCTCACTATCCCCGTGAATGCAAGATGGCCACCCAATTCTCGCGAGATTACACGCGCGGCCACGCCTGACCCCTGCTTGCCTCTCTCTCTTCCCAGCTGATATAGGCCTGTTACTACCACCAGTTCCTCTGCTCGCGACGCTACGCCGCCCGCTATGTTTGGGGACATGGGCCGGGGGAATGGGTGGGGGGGACGAGCTAGCCTCCTTCCTAAACACCGCAAGTATGTGCAGACTCGCACCAGAGTCTGAGAACAGTGGTGCATCGCTAACGGGATCTCCATAATGCCTTACCTCCTCTCTCTCTAGCTCTGCTTCCCTGCAATCCGCCCCAGCACTTACCTTAGTGACTCCATCCGTATTAGCTGGTATCACCTGCTCCACCAGCCCATCCGAATGCGACTGCCACCTCTCCTCTCCTGCTCTCGGCCTGTCCGCCTCCTTTTTCTCCTTTTCCAGTCTCTTCAATCTTCTCTGGGCTTGGATCGCCCTAGTCTTCCACAGCATGTCATCCCCATTCAGGTACTTCTTCGGTATCTTGCGATTCCTGACAGACATTTCTTCAAACTGCAAAACAGAAAAAATTGTTAATGCCCTTTACTTCCTGTTCCTCCTTCTTATAGTACCTGCCCCCTCCCCCCCTCAGTGCTTCCTCTCTCCTAATCTGCCTTTCTATTGTTCTCTACTCCTACCCCACCCTACGCTCCTATCTCCTTATGCTGCTTCCTCCCCCATTCTCTCCAACACAATTACATTTAAGTTATTTAACCCCTTCTCGTTCGTGACAGGAGCCCCTAGCCTTAGGTGCGCTCCTGTCATATTCACTCCCTCTGCTTTTATATTCCAGCAAGTGCCGTTCTTAGTATGACCCCTGCTTATAGACTGTTACACATTAAACCACCATATTGTATCAATCAGTTAAGTGCCATATTAGGCTACTACTATATGCAGATACTATCGATTAGGTCAAATAGCTACTACGTGATTTGAAACAACTTTACTCAAACATTAATAGCTAGTCAAGTGCCGTTTTCAATGGCTACTGTTTGTGGTCAATGTTAGTTTAATAGAACAGCTGCTCCATAAATTAAACTACAACATTTTTTATTCCCAGACTAAAAAGAGCCCCCATAAACCCTAAAAGTGCTCTCTAATGAGTTTTGTCCTACAGGGCTTTTTCAAAGGCAGCAAGCCGCTGTATGTTCGAGAATTTAAGGCCGGTGTGTACTGGAAGATCTGCCTGTTTGGCATCAGATTGGTTTAAGGAAAAAGCTTATGCTACGTCATTTTTAAGGTGGTTTGAACTATAATCCCTAATAGTGATATTGATGGGTAATGTTTGCAGAAGTGAATCAATTCAATCCTATGTGCATAAAGTGTTGGCAGATTTCATTTAAATTGTATTTAGTTTGTTTGTACCAGGATTGACAGATTACCTGCAATACATCATTATTACATTCTTTCCATAATTAGATTATCTTGATATGTAGTCGTGCTGTATAAATTATGAAAATCTATAGATCTCAGCTGGATTTTAATAGTGACACATTAGCCACTATGAGTCTTTAAATTGATTATGTGTTCATAACCACAATGATAACAATACCTTGCCTTATGTTCCACTTCACTGTGAATACGTGATTTCTATGTGTTGTGTGTGTATGTTTCTGTAACCTTCCCATTTAATCCAAATTATGAATTAATCCTATTAGCCAAATAATAATAATTGTGAAAGAATGGTGATATTTCCAAACAAGTGTGATGTGTTACTTTTAAAAAATCATTCAAATAATTTGATTACACAAATTTATTTTTTATAGGTAAGTTAGGAAAGAGGAAAATATTGTTCCAGTATATAATGGATCCTATTATAATGTGATCTGTGCTAATTGTGGATTCAACTGTGTGTAAATTACCGTGTTTATATATTTTGACAGTGAGTGTACTTAAATGTATGTGGTTATATATAAATCATTATTATGTGTTTAGTGCTTTTGATTCTGAGTTAATGTGATTTAATACTCAAACTGTTAGTTTTTAGATTTCATTATTTGTATTATTCATACTGGTGGTATTGTTATCTTCATATAATAGTGTTTAAAGGGACATTATACACTCATTTTTTCTTTGCATAAATGTTTTGTAGATGATCTATTTATAAAGCCCATAAAGTTGTTTTTTAAAAAAATGTATAGTTTTTCTTATTTTTAAGTAACATTGCTCTGATTTTCAGACTCCTAACCAAGCCCCAAAGTTTTATGTGAATACTGACGTATACCTACTCCAGCTTGCTCCTGTTTGTGTAAAGGGTCTTTTCATATGCAAAAGAAGGGGGAGGGGGGAGTGTCTTATTTCCCACTTGCAATGGGCTTTCCAGCCACCTTTTCAACAGAGCTAAACTTAGAACTTCTAAGTAAGTTTTTAAACAGTTTTATACTGGATTTTTATATCAATATCTGTGCATCTTATTCTTTATAGTAGTGTGTGTTACATGCAGTTATATGAAAATGAGTGTATAATGTCCCTTTAAGTGTATTTATACGCTGAGAGGTTAAGTAGTTTCAACACTTTCAAATATGTTATCTAACCCTTTTTCCCTTAACAAGATAAATTATGATTGAAAAAATACACAATTATTTAGATTGTATTTGTTAGGTTGGTCCAGTTTTAGAATTCTCAATGTTCTATTAATATTTAAAGTTATATAAATGGATGTTAATATATTATAATTATTAACATAATAAGTTCTCCAATGTTATTATTACTTCTAAATTGGTTTAGGACAATATTTGAAATTAGAGTATGGTGTAGTATCTGCATTATTTGGAGTAATACTGTATGCACCTTTTCTTATGACTATAAAGTTCCCATCTATTCTTTGCTGCATTAAGATAATATCTTATGACGCTTTACTTCTCATCTGTCGGTTGTAAAATTAAGTGACTACCATCTTGTTATCTATTCTGGCTGAAGATTTCTTTGATTCACATTCTTAGGTCTCTACAGTATGTTTATTGACGTATTTACCAATATTTATAAGCTTTATGAGTAGTAGTTATTCTGCTCATTCAATCCGTTTGGGTGTACCGAGTTAAGTAAATAAAATCCATCTACTTTCGGCCTTGAGGAGGGCAGTTTCTAAATCTTCTCCTCAAATGCCCATACTGATTTTCTCTATGCCACAACACTGAATATCTTCTTGTCTGGAATTGTGATATTTTAGAAAGTGGGCTGCTACACTGGTTAAGGTTTTTCCATTTGTCTCTATCTTTGTCTGCATTCTTAAAGGGTCATGAAACCCAACTTTTTTCTTTCATGATTTAGAAAGAGCATGTAATTTTAAACAGCTTTCTAATTTACTTCTATTATCTAATTTGCTTCATTCTCTTAATATTCTATGCTGAAAAGCATATCTAGATATGGTTAGTAGCTGCTGATTGGTAGCGGCACACAAACTCCTCGTGTGATTGGCTCAGCCATGTGCATTACTATTTTTTCAACAAAGGATATCTAAAGAATTAAACAATTTAGATAATAGAAATAAATTGGAATATTGCTTAAAATTGTATTCTCTATCGGATTCATGAAAGAAATTTTTTTGGGTTTAATGTCCCTTTAATGTTTCTTAGGTGTTCCATGAGGCATAATCTGAGTTTTCTAGTTGTCATAACCACATAATATTTGTGACATTTACATTGTAAGACATAGATCATGCCTTCTGTGTTACAGCTAATGTACCTTTTAATTTTATTGGTATGTCTAAATCTATCTGTTATAGATGTCGTTTTCTGTATATATTTGCAAATGCTGCAGTTACCACATTTAAAAAATCCAAGATTAAAGGAAGTTTTGTTTTTGTTTTTCTGGAAATGGCTACCGGTAATGAGATCTTTAAGATTTTTTGAACGTCTGTAGCATATTGCCATTTGTCTCCTAAATTTTTCTTTAACCCCTTAATGACCAGACCATTTTTCAGTTTTCTGACCCTTAAGGACAAAGGCTATTTTTACATTTCTGCTGTGTTTGTGTTTACTCATTTACTGTACCCACACATTATATACCATTTTTCTCGCCATTAAATGGACTTTCTAAAGATACCATTATTTTCATCATATCTTATAATTTACTATAAAAATTTTTATAAAATATTAGGAAAAAATGAAAAAACCCCCCACTTTTTCTAACTTTGATCCCCAAAATCTGTTACACATCTACAACCACCAAAAACACCCATGCTAAATAGTTTCTAAATTTTGTCCTGAGTTTAGAAATACCCAATGTTTACATGTTCTTTGCTTTTTTTGCAAGTTATAGGGCAATAAATACAAGTAGCACTTTGCTATTTCCAAACAACTTTTTTTCAAAATGAGCGCTAGTTGTATTGGAAACCTGATATCTGTAAGGAATACCTGAATATCCCTTGACATGTATATATTTTTTTTTAGAAGACAACCCAAAGTATTGATCTAGGCCCATTTTGGTATATTTCATGCCACCATTTCACCACCAAATGCGATCAAATATAAAAAAAGTTCACTTTTTCACAAATTTTGTCACAAACTTTAGGTTTCCCACTAAAATTATTTACAAACAGCTGCTGCAATTATGGCACAAATGGTTGTAAATGCTTCTCTGGGATCCCCTTTGTTCAGAAATAGCAGACTTATATGGCTTTGGGGTTGCTTTTTGGTAATTAGAAGGCCGCTAAATGCCGCTGCGCACCACACATGTTTTATGCCCAGCAGTGAAGGGGTTAATTAGGGAGCTTGTAGGGTTAATTTTAGTGTAGTGTAGTGTAGTAGACAACCCCAAGTATTGATCTAGGCCAATTTTGGTATATTTCATGCCACCATTTCACCGCCAAATGCGAGCAAATAAAAAAAAAAAACCTTTACATTTTTCACAATTTTAGGTTTCTCACCGAAATTATTTACAAACAGCTTGTGCAATTATGGCACAAATTTTTGTAAAAGCTTCTCTGGGATCCCCTTTGTTCAGAAATAGCAGACTTATATGGTTTTTGCGTTGCTTTTTGGTAATTAGAAGGCAGCTAAATGCTGCTGCGCACCCGTGAATTACGCCCAGCAGTGAAGGGGTAAATTAGGTAGCTTGTAGGGAGCTTGCATGGTTAATTTTAGCTTTTGTGTAGAGATCACCCTCCCACCTGACACATCCCACCCCCTGATCCCTCCCAAACAGCTCTCTTCCATCCCCCACCCCACAATTGTCCCCGCCAACTTAAGTACTGGCAGAAAGTCTGCCAGTACTAAATAAAAGGAGTTTTTAAAAAAAATAAAAATAATAAAATATTTTAGCTGTGATGGACCCCTGCCTTAATCCCCAACCTCCCTGATTCCCCCCCAGCTCTCTAACCCTCCCCCGCTATCTAACTGCCGCCATCTTGGGTACTGGCAGCTGTCTGCCAGTACCCAGTATGCCCCCAAAAACAAAAGTATTTTTTTGACCTTTAAACGTTTTCTGTAGTGTAGCAGCCCCCCCACAATACCCCCATCCCCCTCCCAGATCCTTTTATATTTAATTTTATTTCACTTTTTTCTTCCTCTCCCTCTAAATATCTCATTGGTGTCAGTGGCTAATGCACGCGCACCCGTGCACACGCACACGCGCCCCCGCAGGCCCCCCCGCATGCTCCCGGCACCCAGCATGCACATGAGTCGCCCAACCACCTTCCTGCTACACTCCCACCCACCAACGAATGGCACCATCGCTACTGGTGCAGAGAGGGCCACAGAGTGTCTCTCTCTGCATCGGAGGCTTGTAAAAAGGTATTGCAGGACGCTTCCATATCGAGGCATCACTGCAATACCCTGAGAGCTGCTGGAAGTGATTGTGATCGCTTCCAGCACTCTGTTAGACAACTGACGTACCAGGTACGTCTATTGTCATTAACTGTTAGTTTTTGCATGACATACCTGGTACGTCAGTTGTCATTAAGGGGTTAATATCGGATCTGTCATGAGGATCTCCGAATGTTTAGATATAATATTTAACACGAGGTGTTTATGAATTGTAGGTCAGTACAAGTCTTGGAGTATCATTCTTCATTTTGGTTTTCTTGTAGAGAAGTTCTTGTCTCTTAGTACATTGTGCTTGATATTTTGCTTTTTAATACTCCTTTTACTATTGCCTCTCTCCATCAGTCTCGTCTCTAACTGATTAGCACTATGTTCAAAGGTGGTATCTTTGGAGCAGTTCCTGCGTACTCTCAAATATTCACCCATGGATAGTCCTTGAATAGTACCTGGTGCATGTGCACTGGTATTAAATAGAAGACTGTTCATAGCTGTATGTTTCCTGTATAGATCAATTTGTACCTAACCATTCAGATCTTTCATTATGGTCAAATCTAGGAAATTGATTTTAGTTTGGCTTGCTTCATGCGTTAATTTGATATTAAGATCATTCATCGTATGATCCTTCCCATATAAAGAAAATATCTATGTAACGTAGCCACATAGGTATCTTATCTGTGTATTCAGTATTTAGATCTGTGAATAATTGTTCTGCCTCCCATCATCCCAAAAATAAATTTGCGTAAGTGGGGGCACATGCTGTCCCCATGGCTGTTCCTCGAGTTTGCAAGTAATATTGGTTAATATGAAGTAGTTGTACTGTAGTACGAATTCTAACAGTTTGGAGATAACTTCATCATGATCCTTATCTTGCTCTGAATTGTGCTTAAAGGGACATAAAACCCCAATTTTTTCTTTCATGATTTAGAAAGAGTGTGCAATTTTAAACAACTTTCTAATTTACTTCTATTATCTAATTTGTTTCATTATCTTGATATTCTTTGAGGAAAAGCATATCTAGATAGGCTCAGTAGCTGCTGATTGGTGGGTGCACATAGATTTCCATCGTGTGATTGGCTCACCCATATGCATTGCTATTTCTTCAACAAAGGATAACTAAAAAATAAAACAAATTAGATAATAGAAGTAAATTTGAATGTTATTTAAAATTGTATTCTCTAACTGAATCATGAAAGAAAAAGTTTGGGTTTAGTGTCCCTTTAAGGAAGTAACGGACAGCTTGAATACCCTTACTATGGTCTATTGATGTATATAACGATTCTACGTCCGTGGTTACTAACCATGCTGTTTCATTCAAATTAATGTTATTGCATGGTATCCTGGACATATGAGGGTAGTTCTAACAGCCAATAGAATGCGAGCTCAATACGATTGGCTGATTGGATCAGCCAATTGGATTGAACTTCAATCTGATTGGCTGATTGAATCCGCCAATCAGATTTTTCCTACCTTAATTCTGATTGGCTGATAGAATCCTGTCAGCCAATCGGAATTGAAGGGACGCCATCTTGGATGACGTCACTTAAAGGTACCGTCATTGTGTTAGAAGACTCACAATGAAGAGGATGGCTCCGCGTTGGCTCCTTGGAAGATGGCTCCGCTCCGCTCCGGATGGATGAAGATTGAAGACGCTGCCTGGATGAAGACTTCTACCGGATGAAGGACCTCCTCTGCGCACCTTGGATGAAGATTTGGGCCCGGTTGGGTGCAGACGACTCAAGGTAGGGAGATCTTCAGGGGGTTAGTGTTAGGTTTATTTAAGGGTGTTTGGGTGGGTTAGAGTAGGGGTATGTGGGTGGTGGGTTTTAATGTTGGGGGGTTGTATTTTTTTTTACAGGTAAAAGAGCTGATTACTTTGGGGCAATGCCCCGCAAAAAGCCCTTTTAAGGGCTGGTAAAAGAGCTGATTACTTTTGTAATTTAGAATAGGGTAGGGCATTTTATTATTTTGGGGGGCTTTTTTATTTTATTAGGGGGCTTAGATTAGGTGTAATTAGTTTAAACTTCTTGTAATATTTTTTTATTTTCTGTAATTTAGTGTTTTTTTTTGTATTATAGATTAGTTTATTTAATTGCATTTTAGTTTAGCTAATTGTAGGTAATTTATTTAATTAATTTATTGATAGTGTAGTGTTTGGTGTATTAATGTTAGGTAATTTTGTACTTATTTTAACTAGGTAGCTATTATATTGATAGTGTAGTGTTAGGTGTATTAGTGTTAGGTAATTTTGTACTTATTTTAGCTAGGTAGCTATTAAATAGTTATTAACTATTTAATAGCTATTGTACCTAGTTAAAGTAAATACAAAGTTGCCTGTAAAATAAATATAAATCCTAAAATAGCTACAATGTAACTATTAGTTATATTGTAGCTATATTAGGGTTTATTTTATAGGTAAGTATTTAGTATTAAATAGGAATAATTTATTTAAAAATAGTAAATTTATTTTGTTTAATTAAAATTATATTTAACTTAGGGGGGTGTTAGGGTTAGACTTAGGTTTAGGGGATAATAACTTTATTATAGTAGCGTCGACGTTGCAGGCGGGAGATTAGGGGTTAATAATTGTAGGTAGGTGGCGGCGATGTTAGGGAGGGCAGATTAGGGGTTAATACAATTTATTATAGTGTTTGCGAGGCGGTAGTGCGGCGGTTTAGGGGTTAATACATTTATTATAGTGGCGGCGAGGTCCGGTCAGCAGATTAGGGGTTAATAAGTGTAGTTAGGTAGCGGCGACGTTGGGGGCGGCAGATTAGGGGTTAATAAATATAATATAGGTGTCGGCGATGTTAGGGGAAGCAGATTAGGGGTTCATAGCTATAATGTAGGTGGCGGCGGTGTCTGGTCGGCAGATTAGGGGTTAAAAAATTTTATTATAGGGTTTGCGATGTGGGGGGGGGGGTCGGTTTAGCGGTACATAGGTAGTTTATGGGTGTTAGTGTACTTTGTAGCACAGTAGTTAAGAGCTTTATATTCCGGGGTTAGCCCATAAAGCTCTTTACTACTGACTTTTTTTGGCGGTAGGAGTCTTGTCGGTAGAGGCTCTACCGCTCACTTGTTCCAAGACTCCAAATACCAGCGTTAGGCAAATCCCATTGAAAAGATAGGATACGCAATTGACGTAAGGGGATCTGCGGTAGCCTGGAGTCGCAGAAAGAAAGTGAGCGGTAGACCCTTTCCTGGCTGACTCTAAATACCAGCGGGCGTTAAAAAGCAGCGTTAGGACCCCTTACTGCTTTTGAAGGCTAATGCCAAACTCTAAATCTAGGCCTTTGTTTCTCCATTTATCCATACTAGGGGGATAATTTTTCATCTAATAGACTTTCCATATCCCGGATAGTCTGAAGTTCCTCTTCATTCCATCCCCAGGCAGTGTCTTTTTGGGAGAAGTATTTTTTTTTTTTAAATATCTTACGAAGATATAATGGTTTATCCTTAACCACTTCAAATGTGTCCACATCATGTGATGGGCAGGATTATAGACCTTTTGATAATACTGAGATGTGACTTTCTGAGAGTTGTAATTCTTATAGGTTTATAACCCTTAAAGATTTAGGCGTATCTGTGAGAAGGGACTTGGGGTTCTCTTTTGTTGATTCCAATTCTTCTGATGTTCTGTTTGTGGTTGCGTCCGTCCCCGGTGGGTCTTTTGTTTTTTTCCTCCCTCCTCTCCTTGTTTTTCTTCTTCCTCCCCTGATTCTAAAAAATCCTTCCTTTTTTTTCGACTGGAGGATCTGGGAGCCAGGGGGGTGGTAATATTACTAGATGAAGCTGTATTGGTAGAACTACCTTCTTCCCCATCTGTATCAGAAACATCACTTTCAACAATTGTAACTTTAGGGTTTTTATTGGGGTCTGTATAGAATCCTCTGTTCCTTAATTTGTATACTTTGTTATTTGAATAATAATTTATATCCCTATTGAGTTTGCCTTGTTTTGTTGTTTTGAGTTCCAGTTCATATTTATCCAGTTCTTTTTGGTATGTTTTGTATAAATTCTCAAGTTCAGGATTATTTTAAGATTTCTTTAAAGTTTCATTTTGTTCATAAGAGGTCATTTTCTGAGCGATCATTCTTAATGAGAATATTCATTAATTTAAAGGAACATTCCATCAATGCTTCTTCCCATTCAATAGTTAGTGAGTGATTTTTAAACTCAAATGCGAGGAACAGCTGTATTCTTAAACCCCTCTATGTATTTCTCAAAGAAATGGCGTTTCCACCACACTTCATCCTGTTTAAACATAGTTTTGTGTATGCCCCTTAGTGCACCATCAAATATGGTTTGTGTGGGATTGATCCCCTGATTATTGCCTTCTTGAAATATTTAATCTAAATCTGCAGCTCTTTTGAGCTGTCTAGCCTGTCTATCCTTATTCCATGTAGATTCCGTTTTGGCAAAATGAAGTAGTCTGTGTGCTCTATTGCTCAAGAATTCTGGATTAACCAGCAAATTAGCATAACACTAAAGAGTAAGCAATGGCACTACACATCCCTCCCTGTTCATTCCGTGTCCTCTAGCTTGGGTATTAGTTCCCAATAGTAATTGTAATGACATTGTGGACTCTGCATGCCATAGGAAAGAAAACAAAATGTATGCTTACCTGATAAATTTCTTTCTTTCCAGGCATGGAGAGTCCACGACCCTGTCCTCTTTTTTCATTATAATTTGGCAGTTTTTTTGAGTAAACCTCAGGCATCTATTCACCCTTGTATTTCTTCTTTTTCCATTTTCCTTTGGCTGAATGACTGGGGATTATGGGTAAGGAAAGTTACACTTAACAGCTTTGCTGGGATGCTCTTTGCCTCCTCCTGCTGGCCAGGATATGAATATCCCTCTAGTAATTGGAATACAAAGAGAGAAGCGCTCTACCAGGAACGAACAACAGCTCAGTGGCTTGTTCTATGGCGATTTACCACCCGGAAGCAGCCTCTTTTAGACCAGTGTGCTTTTCACAGAAGAAAACTTTCCTGAAGTATATCAGTCTGATCCTGCCAAGGAAGGTCAGTCCAGCCCCGAAATACCAGGCAATTCTCCTCTGAACAAGGAACATGACAACCCCAGACGATCGTTTCGGCCTCCTATGGGCCTCGTCAGTGAGGTGCAGCTACATTCCTCTAAGCACACTGGGCAAGGAGTCCACGTCTGGTTTCCCCCATCACCCATAGGGAGACTTCCCCAGGGTCATAATAATTTGCATACAAAGAGAGAAGCGCTCTACCAGGAACGAACAACAGCTCAGTGGCTTGTTCTATGGCGATTTACCACCCGGAAGCAGCCTCTTTTAGACCAGTGTGCTTTTCACAGAAGAAAACTTTCCTGAAGTATATCAGTCTGATCCTGCCAAGGAAGGTCAGTCCAGCCCCGAAATACCAGGCAATTCTCCTCTGAACAAGGAACATGACAACCCCAGACGATTGTTTCGGCCTCCTATGGGCCTCGTCAGTGAGGTGCAGCCACATTCCTCTAAGCACACTGGGCAAGGAGTCCACGTCTGGTTTCCCCCATCACCCATAGGGAGACTTCCCCAGGGTCATAATAATTTGCATACAAAGAGAGAAGCGCTCTACCAGGAACGAACAACAGCTCAGTGGCTTGTTCTATGGCGATTTACCACCCGGAAGCAGCCTCTTTTAGACCAGTGTGCTTTTCACAGAAGAAAACTTTCCTGAAGTATATCAGTCTGATCCTGCCAAGGAAGGTCAGTCCAGCCCCGAAATACCAGGCAATTCTCCTCTGAACAAGGAACATGACAACCCCAGACGATCGTTTCGGCCTCCTATGGGCCTCGTCAGTGAAGTGCAGCCACATTCCTCTAAGCACACTGGGCAAGGAGTCCACGTCTGGTTTCCCCCATCACCCATAGGGAGACTTCCCCAGGGTCATAATAATTTGCATACAAAGAGAGAAGCGCTCTACCAGGAACGAACAACAGCTCAGTGGCTTGTTCTATGGCGATTTACCAACCGGAAACAGCCTCTTTTAGACCAGTGTGCTTTTCACAGAAGAAAACTTTCCTGAAGTATATCAGTCTGATCCTGCCAAGGAAGGTCAGTCCAGCCCCGAAATACCAGGCAATTCTCCTCTGAACAAGGAACATGACAACCCCAGACGATCGTTTCGGCCTCCTATGGGCCTCATCAGTGAGGTGCAGCCACATTCCTCTAAGCACACTGGGCAAGGAGTCCACGTCTGGTTTCCCCCATCACCCATAGGGAGACTTCCCCAGGGTCATAATAATTTGCATACAAAGAGAGAAGCGCTCTACCAGGAACGAACAACAGCTCAGTGGCTTGTTCTATGGCGATTTACCACCCGGAAGCAGCCTCTTTTAGACCAGTGTGCTTTTCACAGAAGAAAACTTTAGTGAAGTATATCAGTCTGATCCTGCCAAGGAAGGTCAGTCCAGCCCCGAAATACCAGGCAATTCTCCTCTGAACAAGGAACATGAAAACCCCAGACGATCGTTTCGGCCTCCTATGGGCCTCGTCAGTGAGGTGCAGCCACATTCCTCTAAGCACACTGGGCAAGGAGTCCACATCTGGTTTCCCCCATCACCCATAGGGAGACTTCCCCAGGGTCATAATAATTTGCATACAAAGAGAGAAGCGCTCTACCAGGAACGAACAACAGCTCAGTGGCTTGTTCTATGGCGATTTACCACCCGGAAGCAGCCTCTTTTAGACCAGTGTGCTTTTCACAGAAGAAAACTTTCCTGAAGTATATCAGTCTGATCATGCCAAGGAAGGTCAGTCCAGCCCCGAAATACCAGGCAATTCTCCTCTGAACAAGGAACATGACAACCCCAGACGATCGTTTCGGCCTCCTATGGGCCTCGTCAGTGAGGTGCAGCCACATTCCTCTAAGCACACTGGGCAAGGAGTCCACGTCTGGTTTCCCCCATCACCCATAGGGAGACTTCCCCAGGGTCATAATAATTTGCATACAAAGAGAGAAGCGCTCTACCAGGAACGAACAACAGCTCAGTGGCTTGTTCTATGGCGATTTACCACCCGGAAGCAGCCTCTTTTAGACCAGTGTGCTTTTCACAGAAGAAAACTTTCCTGAAGTATATCAGTCTGATCCTGCCAAGGAAGGTCAGTCCAGCCCCGAAATACCAGGCAATTCTCCTCTGAACAAGGAACATGACAACCCCAGATGATCGTTTCAGCCTCCTATGGGCCTCGTCAGTGAGGTGCAGCCACATTCCTCAAAGCACACTGGGCAAGGAGTCCACGTCTGGTTTCCCCCATCACCCATAGGGAGACTTCCCCAGGGTCATAATAATTTGCATACAAAGAGAGAAGCGCTCTACCAGGAACGAACAACAGCTCAGTGGCTTGTTCTATGGCGATTTACCAACCGGAAGCAGCCTCTTTTAGACCAGTGTGCTTTTCACAGAAGAAAACTTTCCTGAAGTATATCAGTCTGATCTTGCCAAGGAAGGTCAGTCCAGCCCCGAAATACCAGGCAATTCTCCTCTGAACAAAGAACATGACAGCCCCAGACGATCGTTTCGGCCTCCTATGGGCCTCGTCAGTGAGGTGCAGCCACATTCCTCTAAGCACACTGGGCAAGGAGTCCACGTCTGGTTTCCCCCATCACCCATAGGGAGACTTCCCCAGGGTCATAATAATTTGCATACAAAGAGAGAAGCGCTCTACCAGGAACGAACAACAGCTCAGTAGCTTGTTCTATGGCGATTTACCACCCGGAAGCAGCCTCTTTTAGACCAGTGTGCTTTTCACAGAAGAAAACTTTCCTGAAGTATATCAGTCTGATCCTGCCAAGGAAGGTCAGTCCAGCCCCGAAATACCAGGCAATTCTCCTCTGAACAAGGAACATGACAACCCCAGACGATCGTTTTGGCCTCCTATGGGCCTCGTCAGTGAGGTGCAGCCACATTCCTCTAAGCACACTGGGCAAGGAGTCCACGTCTGGTTTCCCCCATCACCCATAGGGAGACTTCCCCAGGGTCATAATAATTTGCATACAAAGAGAGAAGCGCTCTACCAGGAACGAACAACAGCTCAGTGGCTTGTTCTATGGCGATTTACCACCCGGAAGCAGCCTCTTTTAGACCAGTGTGCTTTTCACAGAAGAAAACTTTCCTGAAGTATATCAGTCTGATCCTGCCAAGGAAGGTCAGTCCAGCCCCGAAATACCAGGCAATTCTCCTCTGAACAAGGAACATGACAACCCCAGACGATCGTTTCGGCCTCGTCAGTGAGGTGCAGCCACATTCCTCTAAGCACACTGGGCAAGGAGTCCACGTCTGGTTTCCCCCATCACCCATAGGGAGACTTCCCCAGGGTCATAATAATTTGCATACAAAGAGAGAAGCGCTCTACCAGGAACGAACAACAGCTCAGTGGCTTGTTCTATGGCGATTTACCACCCGGAAGCAGCCTCTTTTAGACCAGTGTGCTTTTCACAGAAGAAAACTTTCCTGAAGTATATCAGTCTGATCCTGCCAAGGAAGGTCAGTCCAGCCCCGAAATACCAGGCAATTCTCCTCTGAACAAGAAACATGACAACCCCAGACGATCGTTTCGGCCTCCTATGGGCCTCGTCAGTGAGGTGCAGCTACATTCCTCTAAGCACACTGGGCAAGGAGTCCACGTCTGGTTTCCCCCATCACCCATAGGGAGACTTCCCCAGGGTCATAATAATTTGCATACAAAGAGAGAAGCGCTCTACCAGGAACGAACAACAGCTCAGTGGCTTGTTCTATGGCGATTTACCACCCGGAAGCAGCCTCTTTTAGACCAGTGTGCTTTTCACAGAAGAAAACTTTCCTGAAGTATATCAGTCTGATCCTGCCAAGGAAGGTTAGTCCAGCCCCGAAATACCAGGCAATTCTCCTCTGAACAAGGAACATGACAACCCCAGACGATCGTTTCGGCCTCCTATGGGCCTCGTCAGTGAGGTGCAGCCACATTCCTCTAAGCACACTGGGCAAGGAGTCCACGTCTGGTTTCCCCCATCACCCATAGGGAGACTTCCCCAGGGTCATAATAATTTGCATACAAAGAGAGAAGCGCTCTACCAGGAACGAACAACAGCTCAGTGGCTTGTTCTATGGCGATTTACCACCCGGAAGCAGCCTCTTTTAGACCAGTGTGCTTTTCACAGAAGAAAACTTTCCTGAAGTATATCAGTCTGATCCTGCCAAGGAAGGTCAGTCCAGCCCCGAAATACCAAGCAATTCTCCTCTGAACAAGGAACATGACAACCCCAGACGATCGTTTCGGCCTCCTATGGGCCTCATCAGTGAGGTGCAGCCACATTCCTCTAAGCACACTGGGCAAGGAGTCCACGTCTGGTTTCCCCCATCACCCATAGGGAGACTTCCCCAGGGTCATAATAATTTGCATACAAAGAGAGAAGCGCTCTACCAGGAACGAACAACAGCTCAGTGACGAGGCCCAATGAAGGTCGAAACGATCGTCTGGGGTTGCTGTGTTCTTTGTACAGAGAGGAATTGCCTGGTATTTCTGCGCTGGACTGACCGTAATAGGTGGGATCAGACTGATATACTACAGGAAATTTCTTTTCTGTGAAAAGCATTACTGGGCTAAAAAGCTGCACCCAGGTGGTAAATCGCTATAGAACAGGCTAACAATGGTATTGAGCCAGTTGTTCGTTCCTGTGAGTGCACTTCTCTCTGTATGTATTTAGTCTCCCTATGGGAAAAAAGGGGCAACCAGACGTGGACTCCTTGCTCAGTGTGCTTAGAGGAATATAGCTACACCTCACTGACGAGGCCCAATGAAAGTCGAAACGATCGTCTGGGGTTGCTGTGTTCTTTGTTCAGAGAGGAATTGCCTGGTATTTCGGCGCTGGACTGACCGTAATAGGTGGGATCAGACTGATATACTACAGGAAATTTATTTTCTGTGAAAAGCATTACTGGGCTAAAAAGCTGCACCCAGGTGGTAAATCGCCATAGAACAGGCTAACAATGGTATTGAGCCAGTTGTTCGTTCCTGTGAGTGCACTTCTCTCTGTATGTATTTAGTCTCCCTATGGGAAAAAGGGGCAACCAGACGTGGACTCCTTGCTCAGTGTGCTTAGAGGAATATAGCTACACCTCACTGACGAGGCCCAATGAAGGTCGAAACGATCGTCTGGGGTTGCTGTGTTCTTTGTTCAGAGAGGAATTGCCTGGTATTTCGGCGCTGGACTGACCGTAATAGGTGGGATCAGACTGATATACTACAGGAAATTTCTTTTCTGTGAAAAGCATTACTGGGCTAAAAAGCTGCACCCAGGTGGTAAATCGCCATAGAACAGGCTAACAATGGTATTGAGCCAGTTGTTCGTTCCTGTGAGTGCACTTCTCTCTGTATGTATCTAGTAATTGGAATGACGTTGTGGAATCTCCATGCCCAGAAAGAAAGATATTTATCAGGTAAGCATACATTTTGTTATTAACCATTCCACGTTTTGCATAACCAACACTGTTATATTATTATACTTTACCTCTGTGATTACCTTGTATCTAAGATGCTTCAGACTGTCCTCTTATCACAGTGCTATTTACAAACTTGCATTTTAGCCAAACAGTACTGACTCCTGCATAACTCAACGGGAGTGAGCACAATGTTTATCTATATGGCACACATGAACTAGCACTGTAAGTTTAAGATTTAACATAATAGTTTTTCACTATAGAGATTCTCCTTCCTTCTGAGGTTAAGAGGACCTTGCTGAAATAAAGTCTGGAGAAGCAACATCTTTAAAACCTGCTTATATCCTGAGAGCTCAGTTATATCTCTGTTTAATGTGAGTAAGGTCACTACAATTAGGTCAAATATAAAGTTAGATTATGCTATGTTTGCCTTTTCTTTTTGAGGTCATATCTGGCGAAATCTATGTGTCAAAAGACAATATTTGGACTATATCCTTTCTATTTTTAATACATTGTGTTATATTGTTACATTTTGTTGTAATATATATATATATATGTGTGTGTTTTTTGTGTTTTGTATACCATAGCACAGCAGAATGGAAGTAACACATTTTTCTGCACATTGTCTATCTGCATTCATTTTGATAAATAATTATATGTAAAAAAATATTATTTACCCTTTTAAACCTTTTTTTTCCTACTAAGTGCAAACTTTGGCTCCTTAAAGCACATTGTTTACAAACTACTGTCATTTTGCAGGAAGATGCCAAGCAATTATACAGACTCACCTTCACCTACATTTTCCTTTCCAGCCTTACAACTCTATCTTAATTATGTCAATTAGAAATATATATGACAATGTTAAAAAAAAAAACATGCTATCAAGTCAACATAGATATTTCTACAAAGTAGACTCGGATTCTATTTGATCTAAACCCATAAATATTCTTTATTTGCCTTCTGGGTAGTTGTTGTGCATTTGACTACCAAAACCATCCATGATATGTGAAAAATGCAGTTTACTTTTGGATGATATAATAATTACAATAAATACAAATACATTCACAGCAAATACTCTACTCCCTGTTAAGGGCCAGATTACAAGTGGAGTGCTAATTAATGCTCTTCTAGTGCATTAATTGCGTTAGATGTAAGCTTTTTATACTCGTCGGATTGTGCTCATATTATGAGCATAAAGGAAACTGCTTTCACTCTCACGCTAACCCAAAAATCGCAAAAAGCCAAATGTAGCATATTGCGTGCGCATTCATGTATCCTCCATAGAAGTCAATGGAGCAAAAAAGTGGAAAAAAAATCCCCACTCTCGCTCAAACTTGGTCGCATATTCTCAAGTGTGCTATACCAACATGAGAATATGAATATATAACAGAATATGTTCTATTTATTCATCAATACATATTACTACATATATACTGTAGCTAATGTTTTTTGTTGTACAAAATAAACCTATACCAATATATCTAGATGATTATATATAAGTAAAGATATATACAGATATATATTTTTATATATATATATATATATATATATATATATATATATATATATACTGTATATATATATATATATATATATATATATATATAGGAATAACTATTTATAAATACATAGAACATATTCTGTTATGTGCAGAACATTGGAACATCAAATATTTACAGTAAAAACACACTATAACCTTTTATTAAATATGAATATTGCATAAATATGTTTTTTCATGTTTTCATCTACTTAACTGCAAAGAGCTCTAATGCACTTTTATGTATGTCTATATATGTATACATATGTATTTATGTGTTTATATGTGTATATATGTCTGTAAATACAGTACATATATACACATATAAATACATAAATAGTTATGTACACACATATATATATATCTTTAGACATGTGTATGTATGTATATCTATGTTAAAGCCCTTTGTCTGCCCTTTTTTCTAACACCTGAGATCTTTAAGCCTTTATAAATTTTTTGTACAATATTTTTTTAAATAATTTTTTTAGATGGTGTTATTATAAGTGTAAGAGTACTTTGTTTTGTATTTTTGATTTGTTGTGTGCTAAAAAAGCTCCAAAGTTGCGGTAATCATTCTAATGTAAATCATGATTGCGCTTAAGCAATTGCGTTTATTTTCAACTCATAATACTAGCAGTAAGTCTGACAAATGCAAACACCCATGATAAACCACTTATTGCTCAGGCACAAATGTTTGCGCTCCACTAGTAATCTGGCCCTAAATTATTTCAGCTTTTAAAATGAAACATCCAGGAGGAGAAAACAACAAAAACAATGCAAGTTTTAACGCATTTTGCAATACAGAAAGAGAAGCAGTCTGCCAGGAATGAACAGCAGCTGACTAGCTTGTTCTATGGCCCAGGGATAGGCACGAGCTAAGGCTGTGGCGGACATTTTCTAAAGTAAAGACCTTTATTGAGGACACCAAGGTACATTTACAATTAAAACTATTATTTGATAGTGCTGAATTTTATTATACTGATGCAGATACCACTGATCCTATAACCAGCCCTTGTCTGGCTATACACATGTGCCAGTGTCACTACTGTGTCATTATATAGTGCTTGGTGTTATTATACTCATGTGGATACCACTGATCCTATAACCAGCCCTCCTCTGGCTATACCCATGAGCCAGTGTCACTACTGTGTCATTATATAGTGCTGGGTGTTATTATACTGATGCAGATACCACTGATCCTATAACCAGCCCTTGTCTGGCTATACCCATGTGCTAGTGTCACTACTGTGTCATTATATAGTGCTGGGTGTTATTATACTGATGCAGATACCACTGATCCTATAACCAGCCCTCCTCTGGCTATACCCATGAGCCAGTGTCACTACTGTGTCATTATATAGTGCTGGGTGTTATTATACTGATGCAGATACCACTGATCCTATAATCAGCCCTCCTCTGGCTTTACCCATGAGCCAGTATCACTACTGTGTCATTATCTAGTGCTGGGTGTTATTGTACTGATGTAGATACCACTGATTCTATAACCAGCCCTTGTCTGGCTATACCCATGAGCCAGTGTCACTACTGTGTCATTATATAGCGCTGGGTGTTATTATATTGATGCAGATACCACTGATCCTATAATCAGCCCTCCTCTGGCTATACCCATGAGCCAGTATCACTACTGTGTCATTATCTAGTGCTGGGTGTTATTATACTGATGCAGATACCACTGATCCTATAACCAGCCTTCCTCTGGCTATACCCATGTGCCAGTGTCACTACTGTATCATTATATAGTGCTGAGTGTTATTATACTGATGTGGATACCACTGATCCTATAACCAGCCCTCCTCTGGCTATACGCATGTGCCAGTGTCACTACTGTGTCATTATATAGTGCTGGGTGTTATTATACTGATGCAGATACCACTGATCCTATAACCAGCCCTCCTCTGGCTATACCCATGAGCCAGTGTCACTACTGTGTCATTATATAGTGCTGGGTGTTATTATACTGATGCAGATACCACTGATTCTATAACCAGCCTTCCTGTGGCTATACCCATGAGCCAGAGTCACTACTGTGTCATTATATGGCGCTGGGTGTTATTATACTGATGCAGATATCACTGATCCTATAACCAGCCCTCCTCTGGCTATACCCATGTGCCAGTGTGACTACTGTGTCATTATATAGCGCTTGGTGTTATTATACTGATGCAGATACCACTGATTCTATAATCAGCACTTGTCTGGCTATACACATGTGCCAGTGTGACTACTGTGTCATTATATAGTGCTGGGTGTTATTATACTGATGCAGATACCACTGATCCTATAACCAGCCCTTGTCTGGCTATACACATGTGCCAGAGTGACTACTGTGTCATTATATAGCGCTTGGTGTTATTATACTGATGCAGATACCACTGATTCTATAATCAGCACTTGTCTGGCTATACACATGTGCCAGTGTGACTACTGTGTCATTATATAGTGCTGGGTGTTATTATACTGATGCAGATACCACTGATCCTATAACCAGCCCTTGTCTGGCTATACACATGTGCCAGAGTGACTACTGTGTCATTATATAGTGCTGGGTGTTATTATACTGATGCAGATACCACTGATCCTATAACCAGCCCTCCTCTGGCTATACCCATGAGCCAGTGTCACTACTGTGTCATTATATAGTGCTGGGTGTTATTATACTGATGCAGATACCACTGATCCTATAACCAGCCCTTGTCTGGCTATACCCATGTGCCAGTGTCACTACTGTGTCATTATATAGTGCTGGGTGCTATTATACTGATGCTGATACCACTGATCCTATAACCAGCCCTTGTCTGGCTATACCCATGTGCCAGTGTCACTACTGTGTCTTTGTATAGAGCTGGGTGTTATACAGATGCAGATACACATCCAGTATTTACCACAGGCTTTATTTATTACAAAACTTATCACCCAATATTACTAGCAGTCTCTTGACAAGCCACTAATTTTATTCACACTAAATATTTTCCCTTTCCTATTATTTAATCAGAAAGAAAAGATATACTAAGGTTATGATTCACAACCTTACTATATCTTTTCTTTCTATTTAAATACTACTTATAATAAACCTCAGGTGCTGGTTAAAGTGCTTTACCTTTGCATATAAAGCTCCAGGGACACAGTGGCAGCTTGCTTCTTGAATCTTCCCTCTCTCTCTGTCTCACTCAGAGTCATTTTCTGGTACTAAGCGGCATCATGTGTGAGTGGCCACAACCCTGCAAAACGTGGCGCCACATGTGTTAAGGAGGAGTCAGGACCAGTATTAATCTGTTTTACTCCTCCCTCCCCACAGCAAAATGGGCGGCGGACACTGCAAGGGCCAGTCACGTGTACGGACACCTTGCCTATCCCTGCTAGGGAGTGGGGAGGGGTGGGATAAGCGCTCTGTGAGGAGCAAACCAGATCTTGATAAAGGCAGGTAACTCTGCCGAAACGCGTAGATTTGCTTACAGTTACTAAGAGAAATACACTTATTCTTCCACCCTGCACACTACAGGTTCATTTCGAGCTCTACAATTCAAGCAGAGTAAGATATATGAATAATTCCTGTGTGCGGCGTTTATAAGTGTAAATATCCACAGAGCTCCAATCTATCTCACCTGGCTGCACGGCGGCATAAACAACAGGTTCATTTGTGGCTCATACACAATATCTGAGCTGGATATATGAATAATTCCTGTATGCCTACAAGCTACCTCTAGTTGTAGTTATAATACTACCATCTATCCAAAGGACTGCTGAATAAAGAGCACCTTACAAGGAATTTCTATCCACTTGGAGCTCAAACGGACATTTGTTTCCATTTCATCTACATTGTTGCTGTTTGGAAATCAGCTGATTTGCTTTTCTCCTACAGGAGAGATTGGAGGACAGCGACCTGTTACTTGCAAGTATCCCTTCTGTTACGGAATAGTTTTGACATTTTATTATATATATTTTTCCCCTTTTTTCTATACCGGTATATATATTTTTCAAATATAAAGCTACATTACAATTGTTTGGATACTATTGGACCAGTACGACTAGTCACATGACGTGACGTCACCACTCACGGATCACACGCTTCACAGTCTCTAACGGACACAAACAGAAGCTGCTGGTTTGTTATTCACCACAAATCTGTTTTATTATTTAATTCTCATTCTCATTAAGTGCTCATAAGATTGGACTGCCTCAGCACATTTACAGCAAAATCAAGTCTTTTTTTGTGTATTGTTATTTTTAACTTAGCAATCGCTAATTTTAAAAGGTTGTGAAATACATATAGGTTAAAATTCTATCTCTCTGATGCCGGCATCTAAGATTCATATGAGTCTTCTGAATTATATTTTATCATATGCCATATGTGTAATTTGCATACTTTGTTGATATTTATTTATTTCATTTTTATTAAATTGACATTTTATCGTCACCATTGGTACCTTTTTTCCAATCACATATAATCAACATCTTGATTTATAAGTTTATAACATTTCATTATTTCTGGTTTGCTCCTCACAGAGCGCTTATCCCACCCCTCCCCACTTTCTATTGCTTTTTTTAGTCTATATTTGGAGATTATATTAGACTACTTAGGGATTTAAGCTTACACCTCACTAGTTAGCACTCACACCACCCTCCCCTTTGTTTTCTATCCCTGCTAGGGCCCGGTTGCCACGTGGGAGTAGCTTCTTTCTGCCCAAATGTGCTTATCACAGAGGAAAACTTTCCTGTAGTATGTCTGGTTTTCCCCATCACGCATTTCGGCAAGACCCTATAAACTCAATCTAGAAATGCAAATCATGAAAACAATTACAAATTGCTGTGGTATGTTGTTTAAGAAATAACACTATTAGTCCTGGAAGGTATTCAGAGTTACACATAATGTAGTATTACCTATATATACTTTTTAGAACTAAGCATTGTGTTAAGGGAACTCTATGATCAGCAGCCATCTTCTTTATGTTAGTTTTTTCTCTGTTAGTTCAGTTAGTGTTGTTGCTTACCTCTGAGCTGAATAAAGACCTTCTCTGTGTACCTACTATCAAGTAGTGCTTATTCCTACTGCTAAATACCCACACAAGAAACATGACAAACAGAGCTTGTGAGATATCACAGGCATATAAAATAATTATTAAAGGGTATTACATGCATTTTAAAAGGTATGCCAGGAGTATCCCAAATAACAAAATGTTAGGTACCACAATCTTAGCTCAAGTAACATTAGCAAGTACAAGTTTTACATTCCTTTGCAACCATCTAGAAAGAAAAATGACTAACGTTTTTACTCAGAAGCCTAATTTAGAGAGTTTAGTATCAGAATATTGGTGTTGATATTAAAAACACTGCAGTAGAATTTCTGTGGAACTAGTATATATGTTGAAATCTAAAAAGTGACATTTGCAATGCTTTATCCAAAGCAATGATCCCACACCTTACTTGCACAGATCACATTTTAAATGTAAAGATTTGCAACCTTGCAAATGTGACATTTTAAGTGTTGCTTTAACATAAAGTGTAATTTACACAGTTCTTACTTATTTGCTTTTTATACATCTTGGCATCATCATACTTTTAATAGTTCATGGCCATTATTGTGAGTACTGCATATTAGCAACCAATAACACACAGGCCTAGATTATAAGTGGAGTGGACAAATATTGGCACTATTAAACGCAAACACTGCTCAAGTTATATCAATAGCGCTCTTATTTTTGTGCTCATATTACAAGTTAACAGTAAAATGGTACAGCTCGAGTAGAATCCTCAATCACTCTAACATTCTATGGTGTGACTTTTGCTTGAGCGCTAACCCAAAGGTGCGTTACAAAAAGAAGAAATATTTTTGTTCTTCAAACAGTATAAAATATTTGAATTTAAATATATACTTATATTTATTTATCTATCTAAATATATCTAAAGATTCATATCTATCTATCTAGCTATATAGCTATATCTATCTCTATGTATATCTATAATTTGCATAAATAAAAAGAGAGAAGCGCTCAACCTGGAAACGAACAATAGCATAATAGCTTGTTCTATGGCTAGTTACCACCCAAGAAGCAGCCTCCTTTTGCTCAACATGTGCCCCTCACAGAGAAAAACTTTCCTGAAGCATATCAGTCTGATCCTGACTTCACAGTACAGTCCAGCCCCGAAATACCAGGCAATTCTTCTCTGAACGAGAGAAACAGCAAAACCCCAGACGTACGTTTCGGCCTATTGTGGGCCTCATCAGTGAGGTGCAGCCATATCCCTCTAGGCACACTGAGCAACGGGTCCACGTCTGGATTCCCCCATCACACTTAGGGAGACTTCCCAAAATGTCATAATTTGCATAAATAAAAAGAGAGAAGCGCTCAACCTGGAAACGAACAATAGCATAATAGCTTGTTCTATGGCTAGTTACCACCCAAGAAGCAGCCTCCTTTTGCTCAACATGTGCCCCTCACAGAGAAAAACTTTCCTGAAGCATATCAGTCTGATCCTGACTTCACAGTACTGTCCAGCCCCGAAATACCAGGCAATTCTTCTCTGAACGAGAGAAACAGCAAAACCCCAGACGTACGTTTCGGCCTATTGTGGGCCTCGTCAGTGAGGTGCAGCCATATCCCTCTAGGCACACTGAGCAACGGGTCCACGTCTGGATTCCCGCATCACACTTAGGGAGACTTCCCAAAATGTCATAATTTGCATAAATAAAAAGAGAGAAGCGCTCAACCTGGAAACGAACAATAGCATAATAGCTTGTTCTATGGCTAGTTACCACCCAAGAAGCAGCCTCCTTTTGCTCAACATGTGCCCCTCACAGAGAAAAACTTTCCTGAAGCATATCAGTCTGATCCTGACTTCACAGTACAGTCCAGCCCCGAAATACCAGGCAATTCTTCTCTGAACGAGAGAAACAGCAAAACCCCAGACGTACGTTTCGGCCTATTGTGGGCCTCGTCAGTGAGGTGCAGCCATATCCCTCTAGGCACACTGAGCAACGGTCCACGTCTGGATTCCCGCATCACACTTAGGGAGACTTCCCAAAATGTCATAATTTGCATAAATAAAAAGAGAGAAGCGCTCAACCTGGAAACGAACAATAGCATAATAGCTTGTTCTATGGCTAGTTACCACCCAAGAAGCAGCCTCCTTTTGCTCAACATGTGCCCCTCACAGAGAAAAACTTTCCTGAAGCATATCAGTCTGATCCTGACTTCACAGTACAGTCCAGCCCCGAAATACCAGGCAATTCTTCTCTGAACGAGAGAAACTGCAAAACCCCAGACGTACGTTTCGGCCTATTGTGGGCCTCGTCAGTGAGGTGCAGCCATATCCCTCTAGGCACACTGAGCAACGGGTCCACGTCTGGATTCCCGCATCACACTTAGGGAGACTTCCCAAAATGTCATAATTTGCATAAATAAAAAGAGAGAAGCGCTCAACCTGGAAACGAACAATAGCATAATAGCTTGTTCTATGGCTAGTTACCACCCAAGAAGCAGCCTCCTTTTGCTCAACATGTGCCCCTCACAGAGAAAAACTTTCCTGAAGCATATCAGTCTGATCCTGACTTCACAGTACAGTCCAGCCCCGAAATACCAGGCAATTCTTCTCTGAACGAGAGAAACAGCAAAACCCCAGACGTACGTATCATACGTATATCTATGTATCTATGTATCTATATAACAAAACAGCAGAGAGTGTGCACTCTCACAAAGAGAACAGCAGCTGCCAGGGTGCTCTGGGTATAACAAGTCCAAACAGAAATTAAAGCACTCACTAGATAAAGGCCTGTGTATGGCTGAAACGCGTAGATGTAACACCGAATTTGGATCTAACAACCTGAGGATAACCATTATTACTTCAGAGCGCTCTGTGTTAACTGGTTTCAAACTTCCCGCACTTGGTTTGACAGCGGGGAAACTCCCTCACTGATTGGAGGATCGAACCAACGTGACGAGTGTGACGACGTCACACGCCAAAGGTTCCCGACAGAGAAAGAAGGAAGGATCAGCTATGAGTAGGACCCGGACACCAAAATAAGGTGATTCTCATGCCCGTTCGAGACTCTGAAAACAAGAGAGTCTGTCCGGATGTAAGGTCCCGTAGCCTCAAGGTATTTATAAACCCAAGTGTGGAACGATTTGGTATTAGTGGAAATAACCGTTTTTGAACTGGCTACCTATGACTGTACACAATATTGACTATCACACTGCCTTTTAACCATTGAATGAACTTTTTGGCCAAAGAATCGTTCAATACGATTTACCATTGGACTAAGTTTTAACTGATTGGAACTTTGTATCATTTCAATTGTATTGGCTTATTATTGAGAGTATTTTAACCACCGGTGGTTCACATTATTGTTATTTAATTATTGCTTTGTATATATATTATCTTATAATTTTTAGTTTCATTAAATATCTTTATAAACATCTTTATAACTATTGATCAATTTGCACTACTACACTATTTTAGTTGGTACAATTTTAAGATTTATATATTGTTAATGATCAGTTATTATAACATTGTCTGATCGATTTTATACCTAGCTTCCTAGCGCCACATCTATTTTTATTATTTCTTGTATTCTCCTATGAATTCCTTTCAGAGTGCAATTCTTGTTTGATGTGTGCAGGTATTTTCAGTATTAAGAAGTTTTGAGTTCTATTTTGTTTAGCTGCCAGGGTGCTCTGGGTATAACAAGTCCAAACAGAAATTAAAGCACTCACTAGTCTTCATTCAACAAAGCGGCAAAATTTATTGCGATGTGACGTTTCAGGGAAAACACTCCCCTTCCTCTGACAAACAAACAGTGAAAACATGAGACTTATAAAGCCCTGTAAGGCCCTCCTACAGCAGTCTGCCAATAAGAGAGCAGCATGTGCAAAACATTATCATCTGTGAATAAACAGTTCATTAGCTGTGAATAGTGAATGTATAAAGAAATAAAGAAATGAATAAAATTGAATTAAATGTTGTATGTAACATGCCACAAGGGCATCATGCCAATACCAAGACAGACAACAAGAATAAAAATGAACAAAACGAAAAAATATATATCAGACATAAAACACTGTTGATCCAGCCAAAAAAAGGCTAGCATCCAATTGGTAGAACCAAACACACCCCTGTGTGACATAATCAGATACACAAGGTTAATAAACAAAGTTCATAATCAAACCCTAAATCGACATACAACTCCTGAGAGATAAAAACATATCTATGTATTCAAATGAAGAGCAATCCCTAATTCCATCAAACATCAACAGATCCAAGCTGATCATCAAATCAACATAAAAGTAAACATAACATTTGTCTGTGATCGTACAACCATCACACCACAACAACCAATCACCAATAAGGAGGCGCGGTCACAACCCGTGTCCTATAATCAAAACAAGAGAAGCATTAATCCCATGTTGTAAATATACGCCTCTCCTATAGACATGATAACAGTCATATACTGACCGCCAAAGAGCAAAAAACAGGGTTATCTCAGATTCGTAATTGTACTACGCTATACAGGGGGAAGGGGGCACGCTCCAGTCCGCCAATCATAGAGAGGGGGCGTGGTTGCGCTCCGTAAAAATACACCCACTGCCAGCCTTTATTCCAGATGGAAGGCAGACACTCCCTCTATTGTCATGGGAGCATAACAAAAAACAGCAACTGGAGCGATCGTGAGGGGTACATGCACATCAGATTACAAAGAGAATGTCAAAGTTAGGCGACTGTAATATATAGGCTGTACATATCTTACATCATTCAATCTAACACGAGTCATAAAAGGGGGTGATCAATCCACACTGACAACAGCAGAGTGTAAGACATTCATAATACTTAGGTCATCATTTTCATGCATATGATACATTAATGTGTAACCAATATCCATACTTATTGTAAAATTCCAGTCATGTGAGTCTCACATCCCTAAATGAAACATACTAAAAATACCTCAAAATTGGTAATAAGGTAGAATATCTAAAGGTGACCAGAAGGCATATGGTATACTCTCAGAAGTGTCACAATGCCCAGTCAAGGCAGCCAAACAATATACACCGACAGAAAAAAAGCGACATGATAATATTTTGTGGGTGGCAAGGTACCACAAGTGACATGATCACAAACAACAATAAAACTCAAAAAATGTATGTAATGTATGTGAAATAAAGTGAAAACAAGGTAAAAATAAAGTTAAAAATAAAATAAAAGCAGACTAATACACGACACCAAAGTGCATATATGACACAAAAAGACATATATCTGTACAAATGACATGGCAGCAAAATTACATAACAGCTCAACTTACTATGGCAGAGAAATCTTGAATCTTCACAGAACTTATTTATATGATTATCACAAGAAACAGATGATCCCTAGAGGATTTAGAATCCGCAAACATACCCACTATTGGCAGATCCAGTTCTGAGATCTGTTTAAATTGGTGCAGGATCTTAAATAAATGTTCCTTTTATCAGCTCAACATGGAACTACCAATCTGTGAATACAGCTGCTTTACCTCCTACGACATAGTTCAAGGCCGCACACACGGAGGGGGGGGCACTGTCCGCCGCCCTCCACTTCAGAGAATATAGAAGATGTTGACATTATTTTCCATATTAGCTCTAAAGAACTTTCACCATCAGAGAGATCTCTACTCAACAAGGGTCTCTCTTTTGTGCCATCGTCCAATATGAATACCTTTTGATATTTACATAGATGTACAAAAGTTTGGAAGAAATCTCAGACTCAAAGAATTCTTTGAAGAGAGCTCTTCTGAACAATCTCCTTTTAAACTAAAAGGAAATTTTGATACTAAAATGAAAAATCCATCAATCTCCACCTTAATGAACTTTCTCACTCAGCAGATCTTTGACAGTAAGAAGAAGCCCAGGTATGACAATCTAACTAAGGGAGAAAGATTGGCCATTGAAACTTCCAACAAAGACGATTCCATAGTAATCAGACCGGCTGATAAGGGTGGCTCTATTGTGATTATGGATCTCTGCTATTATAGAGAAGAGGTTCTACATCAACTAGGTGATGAACATACCTACAGGATACTACCTAGAGATCCCACTCTTACGTTCAAGCAAGAAATTGACCATAAACTGACTATATGGTGTGAACTCAAGTTGATTACAAATCATGAACTCATGTTCTTACAGCAAGACTTCCCTATTACTCCAGTTTTATACACACTTCCAAAAGTACATGAGAATGCCCAGAGACCACCAGGGAGGCCCATCGTTTCAGCACGAGGGTCTCTGCTACAACCGTTAGCTCAATATGTGGATTTCCACCTTCAACCTTGGGTTAAACAGATGAAATCATACATTCAAGACTCCACATCATTCAACAGACTGATTACAATGTTCACTGATATCAAATCTACAGACCTGTTGGTGACTCTAGATGTATCACGTTTGTATACAGTAATCCCACAGGACTTGGGCATTACCACAGTGAGAAGATAACTTAGACGAAACCCCTATGTTGATCCTGATGAGGAAGTGCTTATCGAGCTACTCACTGACTGTCCTACCAAAAATTATTTTCTATTTGAAAAAACCTATTATTTGCAAATTGCCAGAACATTGAACAGGTCCAGTGTGGCCCCATCTTTAGCAAACCTATTCATGGCAGAATATGAAACTAACACCATGCAGGTTTTTGCTAACAAACAGATTAAGCTATACTGTCTATATATAGATGATCTCTTTTTGATTTGGGCTGGTGATGAGCTGTCACTTACACAATGGGTTGCCGATCTAAAAAAGATTGATAGCACAATCAGGTTTCAATATAACACCAGCCTAGAGATGAATGACTTTCTGGACGTAAGGGTGTCAAAGAAGACAACAAATTGGGTACCACACTCTACAGGAAAAAGACTGACAGAAACTTGATTCTGCGGGCGGACAGCTGTCATCCTCCCTCTCTTATTTGCAACATTCTGAAATCACAATTTCAGAGGGTGATCAGGAACAATACCGACCAACTAAGATGCTGTTTCCGCTGCATGAGTTGTGTCACATGCAACAGCATGCTTCCTTGATCCTCTTTCCAACACCCAGACAAGAAAAGGAAATATCAGACCAAATACTTTCTTACCTGTACGACTTCCCATATCATCTACCTTTTGCATTGTCCGTGTGGCAAGTTTTACACTGGAAAAACATCAGATGATGCTCGCATTAGGATGGCAAACCACCGTTCCAGTATACAACATGCCCTAGACTTTAAGAAAGCTTACCAACTGGTAGCACGCCACTTCCTAGAGGTGAAAAACTAGGTTAAAGATTTGAGATTCTGTATAATTGACCATGTCCCTCTACTACGGAGAGGAGGAAATAGGGAGAACATTTTGCTTCAAAGGGAAACCAGATGGATCTTTAAACTCTGCACCCTTGCTCAGAAAGGACTTAACATCAACACTGGATGGCAGTGTTATATCTAATACCCAATAATGAGAGTTTATGATTTCATTGTTGACTCTGTATATCCACAATACAAACCATTATCATTATGGGTATGAGAGTCCAGATCCAATCAATATGAGGCGGGATACTAAGACGCCAAGGAACATTTATTTCGTCATTTATTTAGTCATTTAGCTAAGATATAGATTTTGGCCAGTGGCCTTAGTTTAATTTCTGTACCATATTAATTTTGCTGCCATGTAATTTGTACATATTTATGTATTGGCAGAGTTATCTCCAATACTCTCTAGTACTTTAGAATGAGAACTCATGATTTTATCTTTTTGATTCTGTATGGCCACAATGTAAATCATCGCCATTATCATTATGAGAGATCTAATTTGGATGTGTCAAGATAGTAATGAGGCCAATCAATATAATATAATATATATATATATATATATATATATATATATATATATATATATATATATATATATATATATATATATATATATATATATAAATATATTTATTCAGTCATTTAGCCTTGATGTGTATTTTTGCCAGTGGCCTTAGTATAATTTATCTGCCATAGTAAGTTGAGCTGTTATGTAATTTTGCTGCCATGTCATTTATACAGATATATGTATTTTTGTGTCATATATGTACTCTGGTGTTGTGTATTAGTCTGCTTTCATTTTGTTTTTAACCTTATTTTTAACCTTGTTTTCACTTTATTTCAGTTTGTCCTTACATACATTTTTTGAGTTTTATTGTTGTTTGTGATCATGTCACCTGTGGTACCTTGCCACCCACAAAATATTATCATGTTGTTTATTTTCTGTCGGTGTATATTGTTTGGCTGCCTTGACTAGGCATTGTGACACTGCTGAGAGTATACCATAGGCTTTCTGGTCACCTCTGCATATTCTATCTTATTGCCAATTTTGGGGTATTTTTAGTATGTTACATTTAGGGATGTGAGACTCACATGACTGGTATTTTACAATAAGTATGGATATTGGTTACACATTAATGTATCATATGCATGGGATTGACGACCTAAGTATTATGAATATCTTTCACTCTGCTGTTGAAATGTATAGTCTCCAGCACCTGTGCATCAAACGGGTGACCACGCCATCCAGGACTCCACATCAATAAAGTCCCAATTTCAATGCAATATAGGAAATCATATGGCAGCACTCCAAGATAATAAAAGATGTATAACCCGAAACGTTGTTGTTCTATTTTTGTTTGGAGTAGATGTAAATAAATTATACATCTTTTATTATCTTGGAGTGCTGCCATCTGATTTCCTTTATTCCACTCTGCTGTTGTCAGTGTGGATTGATCACCCCCTTTTATGACTCATGTTAGATTGAATGCCGTAAGATATGTACAGCCTATATATTACAGTTGCCTAACTTTGACATTCTCTTTCTAATCTTATGTGCATGTACCCCTAATGATCAGTCCAGCCGCTGTTTTTTGTTAGCATTTATGTTTCCATGACAATAGAGGGAGTGTCTCCCTTCCATCTGGAATAAAGGCTGGCAGTGGTTATTTTTTTACTGAGTGCGGCCATGCCCCCTTTCTATGATTGGCAGACTGGAGCGTGCCCCTTCCACCTGTTTAGCGTAGTATAATTACGAATCGGAGATAACCCTGTTTTTTGCTCTTTGGTGGTCAGTATATGATTGTTATCATGTCTATAGGAGAGGCGTTTATTTACAACATGAGATTAATGCTTCTCTTTTTGTTGTTTTTGTTTTTGTTTGTTTTGATTATAGGACACGGGTTGTGACTATGCCTCCTTATTGGTGATTGGTTGTTGTAGTGTGATGGTTGTACGATCACAGACGAATGTTATGTTCACTTTTATGTTGATTTGACGATCAGCTTGGTTCTCTTCTCTCAGGAGTTGTATGTCGATTTAGGGTTTGATTATGAACTTGGTTTATTAACCTTGTGTATCTGATTATGTCACACAGGAGTATTTTTGGTTCTACCAATTGGATGATAGCCTTTTTTTTGGTTGGATCAACAGTGTTTTATGTCTGATATATATATTTTTTTTGTTTGTTCATTTTTATTCTTGTTTCCTGCCTTGGTATTGGTATGATGCCCTTGTGACATGTTACATGCAACGTTTAATTCAATTTTATTAATTTCTTTATTTCTTTATACATTTACTATTCACAGCTAATGAACTGTTTATTCACAGATGATAATGTTTTGCACACGCTGCTCTCTTATTGGCAGACTGCTGTAGGAGGGCCTTACAGGGCTTTATAAGTCTCATGTTTTCTCTGTTTGTCAGAGGGAGGGGAGTGTTTACCCCAAAATGTCACATCACAATAAATATTGCTGCTCTGTTGACTGAAGACCAGTGAGTGCTTTAATTTCTGTTTGGACTATCTATCTATCTATCTTTAAATATTTATATATATATATATATATATATATATATATATATATATATATATATGTATATGTACAGGTAGAAAACCCTTTATTGAAACTGCTTGGGACCATAACACTTTTGGATTTTGGAATAGTTTGGATTTGGGAATATTTGCATCTGTAAAATGGGACCGTTTGGAGAAGGGATGGAATTTAGTGTAAACAACAATGGGCCAGATTAAAAGTTGTGCTCTATTTAGCGCTTTCACATGAGCATAAACCTTGCCAGAAGTAAGCTTCTAAAAATGAGATTTAATACGGGAAAATGCAAGGTTCTACATTTTGGAAGTAAAAATAAGCAGGCAACGTATTATTTAAATGGGACTAGACTTAGCCAAACAGAGGAAGAAAGGGATTTGGGAGTAGTAATAGATAACAAGCTAAAGATGGGTGCATAATGCAGGGCAGCGGCTTCATAAGGCTAATAAGATACTATCATGTATTAAAAGAGGCATTGATTCAAGGGAGGAAAGCATAATTCTGTCACTATATAAAGCCCTAGTAAGACCTCATCTTGAGTATGGAGTGCAGTTCTGGGGACCAATCACAGAACTAGAAAAAGTTCAGAGAAGGGCCACAAAGCTAATAAGGGGATTGGAGAATTTTAGCTATGAGGAAAGGCTAGCCGAACTCGGTCTGTTATCTTTAGAAAAGAGACGCTTGATAGGTGACATGATTACTTTATATAAATATATTCAAGGCCCATATACAGAGATGGCAGAAGCTCTGTTTATTCCAAGAAAATTTTTGTGACAAGAGGTCACAATTTAAGATTGGAGGAAAGGAGATTTAATCTTCTGCAACTGAAACGTTTTTTCACTGTAAGAGCAAAAAAATTGTGGAACTCATTACCAAAGGAGGTAGTGAATGCCAATACCCTAGATACATTTAAAAATTGTTTGGATACATTTCTGTCTATAAACAAAATTCATAGATATGATTGCTACTATTAAGTGGGTCACCTTTAAGTGGGATTATTTAAGCTTAACTGGAGTTTGTAAGTATTTTAAATTTGTATAGGTTGAACTTGATGGGCTGCGGTCTTTTTTTAACCTCATCTACTATGTATGTAACTTATCTCCTAAGTAAAAAGTAATAAAATTCCATTGGCCGTAATTTCCACTAATGCCGAAAAGGCTTTTGACTGGGTTAATTGGACATTTCTTAAAACGGCCATGCTTCAAATCAAATTTGGTAATATATTTATTGAACTAGTCTTCTCCTTGTATCAGTCTCAATCTGCCAAAGTTAAAATAGGAGCCTAAAATCTGAAAAATTGGAAACACAACGGTACAAGACAAGGATACATCTTGTCACAAGTCCTGTTTGTCTTATCCATTCTTGACCATAAAAGTTTTAGGAAATATTTTACACAAAGGTAAACTCAAACAATCTAAGGAACTTCATGATGCTTATCCAGACATGTTCCCCACATGGTTCCCATATGCACAGATCAGACATTTTGTAAACACACATCCTTGCAGACAATATCTAGCATGTCCAATGACCACATTCAAAAAAGTATTGTTAATGCAATCACTCCTCCCCCAGACATGCTATCTCTACTTTGTACAAGTTACTGTTAATACAGGATGCGCGCATGGTACCTTCTTACACAAAATTTTGGGAAAGAGAGTTAGGGGTTGAACCTATTAAATAAGATTGGGCAAAAATGTTCTCAATAACTAAAATGGCCTCCAAGAGACTAACTTTACATTTATGACAAGGTGATACCTTACCCCTAGTAGATTGAAACATTTTTACAAACCCACCAGTGGTAAGTGCTGGGAAAGGTTGTTGGATGGTTATACCTAATGATCCCAAAATGTAATTATTTTCCTCACTTCCTAAATTGGAGAATAGTGTTTACTCAGACACCTTCTGTAATCACTAGACGCTCTCTTCATTCTCATTCCCTCTTATCCCGCGTATTTATCTGACTCTGTAATTTACCTCTCCCTCTCATTAAAAAAACAATTTCTATCTTCTCCCCCCCCCCCCTCAATTTCCTGGTTCAGAAATTTGTAATACAAGACACAGAAATAGTTGTTAATAAATTCACATTTATTCTTGTTAATATTTGTTATACAACATACGTTTGTTACATCAGAAGATCTGCAACAGACTTTGGAACACAAACTTTCCTTTTTACATACAGAGGAACACTTACAAAATAACTATATACAACCCTTTATTTTGAGCTATAACCAGCATCTAAGTTTGAAAATGCATTGACAAGTACTTTTACTTGACATGGGCAAGGACATTGAACTCGTTTTTCATCCTTCCAGAACTATTAAGTGCCATACTTGATATGTTTTTTCACTGTTTATTCGTTCATGTAATTTTTTTTTTTTTTTTTCAATAAAGATATTAAAAAAAAAATTGGATTACACACACACATACAGTATATCATACCTCCCAACATTTCAAAATTCAAAAGAGGGACACCAAACCCCCAATCCCCCTGCGGCAAAAAAATTTAAATGTGGTAGGAGGGGCTTAAAAAATCATAAGACCAAAGTAATGTAAATAAAATTCTAAATAAAGTCATATATTTTAATACACTTAGGAAGCAAATCAAACACAAGCTCAAACCACTGGTATAGCTATGTGAGCTATGTATTTAATTATCCTTTGCAGAGGCATTGCTAAATATTTTTATCTTAATTGGACATTTAATAATACATTCTTTAAAACTGCTCTCTGCATTCCCCATTAATATTCTAGATTCTGGCCTTTAAAGTCAGCAAAAATGCACAGTAGCACACTACATAGCATACACTTACATATGCACATACACACGCACTACATAGCATACACTTATACATGCAGGTACACACACAGTACATAGCATACACTTATACATGCAGATACAGACACACTACATAGCATACACTTATACATGCAGATACACACACACACACTACATAGCATACACTTATACATGCAGATACACACACACTACATAGCATACACTTACACATGCAGATACACTCACACTACATAGCATACACTTACACATGCAGATACACACACACACATAGCATACACTTATACAGACAGAAACACAGACACTACATAGTATACACTTATACATGCAGATACACACACACACATTACATAGCATAAACTAATACATGCAGCATACACTTATACATGCAGATACACAGACACTACATAGTATACACTTATACATGCAGACACACACACTACATAGCATACACTTATACATGCAGATACACACTTATACATGCAGATACACATACACACACTACATAGCTTACATTTATACATGCAGATACACTACATAGCATAAACTTATACATACAGATACACACACACAGTTATGGATACAGATAGACACACACACTACATCATATATGGGTATCTGTAATTCATTGTATGGGGCCTTGGGGTTGGCAAGCACATTAGCTGGCAGTCTGTGGCTGCCACTGTTCGTTACCCTGGTATTAGCACTGCTCATTGTATAAAACTGAAGGCATGCTGGTATTATCACCAGGGTTAGACATCATCACTACCAGAGGTAGGTTAGAGAGGTCACTATTACCTGTGGTCAGAGTATATACAGCCTTCTTACTCCTGCTTAACAAACACACCATTCCTTTTCCACAGGGAATCTAACGGGTATCTAACCCTGTGAGAGCAAAGCTAGCTGCTTCTGAGTATGGGCCCAATCGAATTAAAAAAAAACTAAAAAAAAACATTTTAATTCCTGGGGCAAATTGAGACAGATGGCTAGCAACCCGGGACAGGGGGACAGACCCCTAAAATCGGGACTGTCCCGCGAACTTTCCTTTTTACATACAGAGGAACACTTACAAAATAACTATATACAACCATTTATTTTGAGCTATAACCAGCATCTAAGGTCGAAAATCCATTGACAAGTACTTTTACTTGACATGGGCAAGGACATTGAACTTGTTTTTCATCCTTCCAGAACTATTAAGTGCCATACTTGATGTGTTTTTTTCACCGTTTATTCGTTCATGTAATGTTTGTTTTATTTTTTTCAATAAAGATATTAAAAACAAAATTGGATTACACACACACACACATACAGTATATCATACCTCCCAACATTTCAAAATTCAAAAGAGGGACACCAACCCCCCCCCCCCCCTCCCCCGCGGCAAAAAATTGAAATGTGGTGGGAGGGGCTTAAAAAATCATAAGACCAAAGTAATATAAATAAAATTCTATATAAAGTCATGTATTTTAATACACTTAGGCAGCAAATCAAACACAAGCTCAAACCACTGGTATAGCTATGTGAGCTTTGTATTTAATTATCCTTTGCAAAGGCACTGCTAAATATTTTTATCTTAATTGGACATTTAATAATACATTCTTTAAAACTGCTCTCTGCATTCCCCATTAATATTCTAGATTCTGGCCTTTAAAGTCAGCAAAAATGCACAGTAGCACACTACATAGCATACACTTACATATGCACATACACACGCACTACATAGCATACACTTATACATGCAGGTACACACACACTACATAGCATACACTTATACATGCAGATACACACACACTACATAGCATACACTTATACATGCAGATATACACACTACATAGCATACACTTATTCATGCAGATACACACACACTACATAGCATACACTTACACATGCATATACACACACACTACATAGCATACACTTACACATGCAGATACACACACACACATAGCATACACTTATACAGGCAGATACACAGACACTACATAGTATACACTTATACATGCAGATACACACACACACACACACACACATTACATAGCATACACTAATACATGCAGCATACACTTATACATGCAGATACACAGACACTACATAGTATACACTTATACATGCAGACACACACACTACATAGCATACACTTATACATGCAGATACACACTTATACATGCAGATACACATACACACACTACATAGATTCCATTTATACATGCAGACACACACACACACTACATAGCATAAACTTATACATACAGATACACACACACAGTTATGGATACAGATAGACACACACACTACATCATATATAGGTATCTGTAATTCATTGTATGGGGTCCTGGGGTTGGCAAGCACATTAGCTGGCAGTTTGTGGCTGCCACTGTTCGTTACCCTGGTATTAGCACTGCTCATTGTATAAAACTGAAGGCATGCTAGTATTATCACCAGGGTTAGACATCATCACTACCAGAGGTAGATTAGAGAGGTCACTATAACCTGTGGTCAGAGTATATACAGCCTTCTTACTCCTTAACAAACACACCATTCCTTTTCCACAGGGAATCTAACAGGTATCTAACCCTGTGAGAGCAAAGCTAGCTGCTTCTGAGTATGGGCCCAATCGAATAAAAAAAAAATAAAAAAAAAATTTTAATGCCTGGGGCAAATCGGGACAGATGGCTAGCAACCCGGGATAGGGGGACAGACCCCGGGACAGTTGGGGGGTATGGTATATATATATATATATATATATATATCACACAGAGAAAACCCAGCACTCACTTACAAGCTCTCAGCTAAGATTTAAAAGCAAAAATGGAAAGGTTAGTCACCGCATCTGGCCAAATGGGACTTGAAAGCTTGCATTGTGTGGCTGTTTTAGGGTCTCAGGTATTGGAAAGGACCTTGACGTGGTACCTGAGCTTGTCCCATTTGGCCAGATGCGGTGACTAACCTTTCCATTTTTGCTTTTAAATCTTAGCTGAGAGCTTGTAAGTGAGTGCTGGGTTTTCTCTGTGTGTTGTATTAATTTGTTTTGTAATTTTCCCTATGGTTCTTGCACCCAGACCTGTCTGGGGTTAACTGCTTGTGGCTCTGGGGACAGCACAGCTTCCTGTGAGTGCCAGTGGCACCCAGGGCTGAGCATGTTGCAGGGTCATGGGATGTGTACCCGGTCCGGTATGAGAGTGCAGTTCCCTTCCGTGTTTTGTATATGTCTAGGGTGGTTACATATTCCTGTGCACCCTTCCCTTGTTTTCAGTTTGTTTGGATTTGAAAGCTTGCATTGTGTGGCTGTTTTAGGGTCTCAGGTATTGGAAAGGACCTTGACGTGGTACCTGAGCTTGTCCCATTTGGCCAGATGCGGTGACTAACCTTTCCATTTTTGCTTTTAAATCTTAGCTGAGAGCTTGTAAGTGAGTGCTGGGTTTTCTCTGTGTGTTGTATTAACTTGTTTTGTAATTTTCCCTATGGTTCTTGCACCCAGACCTATCTGGGGTTAACTGCTTGTGGCTCTGGGGACAGCACAGCTTTCTGTGAGTGCCAGTGGCACCCAGGGCTGAGCATGTTGCAGGGTCATGGGATGTGTACCCGGTCCGGTATGAGAGTGCAGTTCCCTTCCGTGTTTTGTATATATATATATATATATTTATTTACCTTTAAAACCTTCCCAGTCTACCACATTGTCATATACCATACCCTTTTAAATCACTCACTGTTAAAATATTTATTTAAATTAAAAAAAATATATAGTACTTTTTTGTATAAATATGAGAGAAAAACTTTATTTTAATATAATTTAAATGTGTTTTGATTTACTTTTATTTTAGTCCTAACACTTTACTTCAGGTCTCTAGGCACACTTGAGTGATGTTTAGTGGGGCAGTGCTAAAAAATCTGGGGCAGGCTAACATTCTCTGATAAAACCTTTTCACCATTTAATTTTGCACTATTCTTAGCTCAGGACTGCGATATTAATAGTGCTCCGCTTGTAATTTGGGTCATAATTAGCAATATGAGAAAATACAACTAATAACTGGTACATTAAGTAACACATGAAAGAGATTTTCCCTGGTCTTCTTTTGGCTTTCTATTTTCCTTCAATATGTTATTTAAAACCCAAATTTTTTATTTCATGATTCAGATAGAGCATGCAATTTTAAGCAACTTTCCAATTTACTCCTATTAGCAATTTTCTTTGTTCTCTTGCTATCTTTATTTTAAAAGCAGCAATGTAAAGCTTAGAAGCCAGCCAATTTTAGGTTCAGCACCCTGGATATTGGTAGCTACATTTAGCAAACCAATAAGCAAGCATAATCCAGGTTCTGAACCAAAAATGGTCCGGCTCCTAACCTTAAAATTCCTGCTTTTTAAATAAAGATAGCAAGAGAACAAAAAGCAATTGATAGAAGGAGTAAACTAGAAAGTTGCTTAAAATTGCATGCTAAATCTGAATCATGAAAGAAAAAAATTTGGGTTTACTATCCCTTTAAATAATAAGAGATATTTGCTGGAATTTAGTTACTGTAATATCTTTATATTCACCAAGGTTGCAGCTGGCTTACACTATGATGACATTACCTAGAATGTACCAATAGAATACTAATTTATCAAATCTAGTCTTTAATTTATATTTAATATGCTTTTGCATTTATTTCTTTAATAAAAAAATTGACACAAAAATACATAGTATTATGCATACATCTTAGTTTTATCTTTAATCTCCATTAGGTCAACCTTAGCAACATGCTTGAGAAGGACGTTTTTCCCATTAAAGCAGACCCATTTTTAGCTGAAAGAAACATGAAACCCAAACTTTTTCTTTAATGATTCAAACCGACAATATAATTTAAATTATCAATTTACTTCTGTTATTAAATATGCTTCATTCTCTTTGTGTCCTGAGTTGAAGGCGCATCAATGTACTACCGGGAAGATAGCTGAACACATATGGTGAGCCATTGACAAGAGGTATATACTGTATATGCAGCCACCAATCAGCAGCTAGCTCCCAGTAATGCATTGCTGCTCCTGAGCCTATCTATGTATGCTTTTCAACAAATGATACCAAAAGAACCAAGCTAATTAGATAATAGAAGTAAAGTGGAACGTTTTAAAATTGAATGCTTTGTGAATGATAGGTTAAATTTTGACGTTATTATCCCTTTAAATGCAAAACTTAAATTGTGAAATCTCGTGCCATAAAATGATGGCAACATAACTCCTACAGTTCTCATCCTGTTGTAACTACTATTATATATATATATATATATACACTTCCTATCAATCTTCAAAACCAAAGTTTATCTTGCTGGAAAGATTGTTTTAATAGTTTCCTAAACATTGCTCTATTTTGTTTTAAAGTTGACTTTAAACAATACTTTATCTTGTTGTAGATTTTGTGAACAATGCATTTTCTGTTGCTACATTTTTCTGCTATGAACAATATTTCACTTGCTGTGCTGAATGATGTTCTGAGCGCTATTTAACAGAAACCTTCCCTGTGGGCCGCATCCTGTCTGCTTACTTTGATTTCCGTGTACATCTGGTATTAGTTTCAGTTACAGATAAACCTAACTTTTCAGAAGCTGTTTTTTTTTAAATGCTATAAAATATAAAAGAATCACACAGGTAATAACTGAAATATGGTCTAAGGCAAACTTGTGAGGCGTAAGTTTTTTAGTTTTCCTTTTTTTTTTAATTTTATTACATTGTTTATTACAGCTCTATAAGAAGAAAATTTGTTTTATAGTGTTATAAAGAAATAGATCAGATGTTAATGATGCTGTTGATGTTAGAGGTGCCAAAACTTGCTATATCCTTGGGACCTGTAGGTATTGGGGGATACTCTGATTTTCAGCGTGGCCCCTGTGTAATCAGGGATACTCTGCTGTTTCCATATCTTCACTTTGCTAGAATAATGCCTGTATCTTTATTTCTTGCCAAAAAGTAGATCTTCAGACTAGATTGAAGCATTTAGCTTTCATTCATAGGGTTTTTAATGCTTAAAGGGATATAAAACACAAAACTTTTCTTTTGTTATTCATACCGAGTCTATCATTTTAAAAAAAGTTTCCAATTTACTTTTATGATCAAATTTGCTTCATTCCCATGATATTCTGTGTTGGAGAAATAACTAGGAAGGAGTTTGGAGCACTACATGTCGGGAAATATTGCTCCCATCTAGTGCTCTTGCAAATGGATAACATTCTTGCAAAACTGCTCCCATCTAGTGCTCTTGCAAATGGATAACATTCTTGCAAAACTGCTGCCATCTAGTGCTCTTGCAAATGGATAACATTCTTGCAAAACTGCTGCCATCTAGTGCTCTTGCAAATGGATAACATTCTTGCAAAACTGCTGCCATCTAGTGCTCTTGCAAATGGATAACATTCTTGCAAAACTGCTGCCATCTAGTGCTCTTGCTAATGGATAACATTCTTGCAAAACTGCTCCCATCTAGTGCTCTTGCAAATGGATAACATTCTTGCAAAACTGCTGCCATATAGTGCTCCAGAAATGGGCAGGCTCCTAAGCATAAATCCCTGATTTTCAACAAAAGATACCAAAAGGAGAAAGAAAAATTGATAAAAGTAGTAAATTAGAAAGTTGTTTAAAATCGCATGCTCTATCTGAAGCATGCAAAAAAATTTGTAGTTTCATATCCCTTTAAATGTTTTTTTACCTTCCAGCGTCAATTACTCCAATGTTTTCCACCACCCTCCAGATGAATTATTTAATTATTGGGTGTGAAACTGTTACAGAAAATCACAGGCAATCCAGAACCTATACAGCGCATAATGTCATCTGTTGGTGCTCTACAAATAACCGATAATAATAATAATAATGTATGGGAGGGCACATATGGAGGACACTGGGAAATACTAGAGAAAGAGTAATCTTTCAAAAAGACCAATGCTAGACTTTTGCTTAAAATAATTATACTGTTTAGGAAATCCTGCAGCATTCAAGGAACAAGCACCCCCTCACGTTTGAGGGCACAGAGATTCAAGTCTTCACAGATTTATGCCTAGCGACTCTTCAGAAGCAACGAGATTTACGCTACATCACCTCCATCCTCAAGGAGCGGCAAATTCAATACAGGTGGGGGTTCCCTACCTGCATCATTGCATCTAAAGATGGAACTTCAGCTATTTTCAGGTCACCGGTCGATCTCCCTACTTTCAATCAGGCTTTTGGCTTACAGATTAGGCCGCCGGGAGGTGTGGCTGCCCACGCACAACCTGGTCCTGAAAGGGCTCGAGGCGAAGAAGGTCACTGATCCTGGCTAGAACCAACTCATACAAGGTCCGGATCCACTGGCACATCATACATTTCCCAGTTGACCCCAGAAGAGAGAGACCTCCTCATTATGAACCTGCAGCCCAGCTGTTCTTCTGGACAGATAAGTTAAACACTACCCATCCTTCCCCGACATTATGTTGTTCTGATGTTTATTCACCAATTAGCAAATTCTCTGATTATTCTAACTGAAAGCAGGGGTTTAGGCCATTTTACCCTAGCATAATGAGGCAGCAGCGGACAGGAAGGACTGACTTTGGGACTGCTTAAGTGTCCTGTCCTAGCGCTGTTCTCACCTTCAATAATGGAATGTGTGGCAGACTGAGTTTATTTGTTTTTGCACTTTGCTTATGTTTCACCGATTTGTTATTTCTCACACATTTTTTATAAAACTGCCTAATAACATTCATTCTCATTCCCGTTGGCAACCTCAGGGAGATAAATGACTATTAATGCTAAAGGGGCAATGAGTCATCACCTAAAGTTAACATATTAAACTAAACAAGGAAGAAAAAAAAATAATTATCCTGTTTAAACATATAAATATTACTTTCAAGAGCTGACATGATAACTGAAGACTTCTAAATCCCTTTAAGAGTTTAACATGATGTAATCCTTCTCTGCCAAAAAACTCACTTCATGTCCCCCAGACCTTCACCCACCAAATGTTCCACCTCACGGACCCTTCACTGCAGGTTTCCTAATGTGACCATGTACTGCAAGACCAAGACCCAAAAAGTAAAGGACACACCAGTTATATATTATTTGCTTTTACCACCACCATTTAGAAGAATAAGTGTACACGTGTATACAAAAACCCAGATTGTGACATTTCTATCATAGACTGATGTTGCTATGTATACAAGAAAGTGCTGGATGCGCCAAACGATAGTGAGACTAAAACAATAAATAAAACAACATACAAATATTGTAAGCCAGATGCAAAGATACGATCTGATAAGATATGATAAGATAAAAAGTCCACTTAAATAGCCAAGTGATGATCAGAAAGTGTGATTGGTTGCTTCCTCTTCAAACCAACTCCTGTGCAAACATGAGTCCCAAACTGAAAAACAACAAGAAGGAAAGAGGTCGCCCAAATGGTGTGATAACTTCAACCAAGGATAACGATACAACAAGGCTAGAAATGTACTCACAGATTTACAAGCACTTCAACAGTGCAGGGGAGCAGGCTGGACAGTTAGAAGTCGGCCAGCAGACTTATGGCTCTCCGGCTGAGTGTCCAAAACGATCCTCAAACGGGTTCAAAGAGGTGGAGGTAGTCCAAATCAAACCTTACACATTTCGTACGTGATATCAAGCATCCCAGAGGATATATGAACTGAGTGACAAAAAATGTAATAGATAGAATAGCTTTAATTTAAAATCATTATTAAACAATTCTTAAAAAATGTCTCACAATGCGTTTCTCAGGTTTACCGTTTCATCAGGTGAGCTGTTTGATTTGTTATATGTTACAGATATTTACCACATACTATATTCTCAAGACAGACAAATGTTTAGATGCTCCTGCTATGATCTTTATTTGGTTAATATTTAACCTGACGGGAGTAATATACATTATGGCCCCTATTTAACAAAGGTCTTGCGGACCTGATCCGACACCTCGCCACCAAGACCTCGCTGAATGTGGAGAGCAATACGCTCTCCATATTCAGCATTGCACCAGCAGCTGCAACGCCGCCCGCTGCAGACTCGCAGCCAATGGGCTGCCAGCAGGGAGGTGTCAATCAACCCGATTATACTCGATCGGGTTGAATTGTGGCGATTCCTGTCCGCCTGCTCAGAGCAGGCGGACAGGGTTATGGAGCAGCGGTCTTTGTGACCGCTGCTTCATAACTGCTGTTTCTGGCAAGCCTGCAGGCTCACCAGAAACACGGGGCATCAAGTTCCATTCGGAGCTTGATAGATAGGCCCCTATGTCTTTATTTTGGCCAGTATGTCCTTTTGGCACCTGCGCATCCACGATGAGTGGATTACATTTTGCGCATGGTATAGTACATCTTAATACACGTCTATGGAACTCATCATGCATGCGCAGTGGCTTTCCCCATTTTGAATCACATGATGATTTTGCGAAGCATTGTTTGCCGATCTTCGCATTTTTAGCACGCATCTAGACACACATTCATTTGATAGACTTATTGATTGGTCTGTGGTCTGAGCATGCGCAGTGGAGTGATGAAAATGCTGAACGAGGGTTATTTGAATCCCAGTTAGTGACACATCAAACAGCTCACCTGATGAAACGGTAAACCAGAGAAATGTGTTGTGAGACTTTTTTAAGAATTGTTTTATATTGATTTTAAATTAAAGTTTTTCTATCATTTTTTGTCACTCTGAGTTTATATATCCTCTGGGATGGTTGATATCACGCACAAATCCTGCTCCCCCTGTACTGTTGAAGGGCTTGGAAATCTGTGAGTACGTTTCTAGCCTTTTACACCATTTGGGCGCCCTCTTTCCTTCTGGTTGATGTTGCTATGTAAAGTTCTGTGCCCTACATTAAGTGGGGCATCTTACAAGATCAAGTGCATCACCATTGTACTGTAGGAATGTTATGTCAAACTAATCTAGTTATTTTATCTTTTTATTACTGCATAACTAAATTAATATCCAACCTCATCAAAAGATACAGACAAGCCTTGTTAAGGTAAACTCTCAAAATGTATTCACAGCTTCTTAAAAACAGAAAGGAAAAATTCAAGGTAAAAACACAAATATAACAGAGTAGGACCACAGTGACATGGAAGCATGGAATGGAGACCAGGTTCCTATGCAGACATGTTTCGTGCTGGCTAGCAGTTGTTCCCTGCTAATCTAGTTATTTTTTTTTATTATTTTTTTTAATAATTTTTATTGAGGTTATTAGCATGACAGCTTCAAAATAAGACAAACAAAACATGTAACAATAGGTATTCATAAACAATCACTTAGATTATGATAACGTTAATGAGCGCTCCCCTGATATAGTCACATGTAAATTAGAAATATATCCTAAGAAAATCCAGAGTGAGCTCACATAATAGAGTGTAACAATCTAACCTGGAACCTCATTTTATGTTTGAAAGCATCTCCCTCTCCTATTGTGATAAGCCACTCCTGGACTCATTTAACCCTATATGTTATCTAAAGGGAGTAAAATGTGGAAAATGGTCTCTCTTGGACCAGTGAAAAATTAAAGGAAAATTCTCAACTGCTAAACGCAATGGAAGAATTTAAAAATAGTATACGCTGTAATAACTTCTCGCATCTCCATTGCAATAATATCTTTAAATTTTAAATACGTAGTGTAGGGTAGCATATGATATAAATGTAGCCTGAACTCACTACTGCACAATTTTTATTATGACATCAAAACATTTAAGTTTATATAAGCTTAAAACTCTAGATTTATGTCAGAGAATAATTTGGAAGTGTAAATATATAGATATGAACTAACTAAATAGGCGTAAGAAAGAAAGATTTACAACTTCGGAATACTGTATTTAGCAGTGGAGAAGCGCCGCTTTAAGTTGAAACACGGAGGGGGGGAGGGGTGCAAATTAGAGTAAGACTCATTATATATAGGGACAACACATAAGAGTCTCTTTAAACTATACTGCTATGACCAACCCAAATCTAAAATAAAGGCTATGTAGCAACAGTCAGATCCGTATTATACGGGTATGCAATAGTATAGCATAGACACGCCAATAGCATGGGATATTTACAAAAATTGATGTTACCCTTTAGGTATGGGCCCTATACCCACGGGTGGGTGTGCTATATTAATAGAGAGGCAATCCCTAGTGATACATTTAACATTCATAGTAGGCTACCGCCCACTTTCATTATGATATGTCTGCAAGATAAAAAGATATGTCTATAGCCTATAAACCACTAAACTACAAAAAAGAAATAAAAACTTCTTAGCTTGGAATAGAGAGGAATAGTAATGTACCTATTAAATAATACAAGTAGCTGCTTCCCCGTTGTGAAATATCATAAGAACAAGGATAGTAATATATAAGGATACCACAATACCATTAGTGCTAGTGTCTCTATGTATACACTGAATTATAAGGTTATATGTACAGTTACAGACTATAAACAGCCTATTTTATACTGATTGGACTATATTGCACTATCTTTTAGGTTATATATTTACTACGAACAATCCTGCAGACTTCCGTAGCTGAAATAATAGATCTAGGTGTGTCTCTTAGCATATGAGATAAGAGGAAGCAAAAGGTCAAAAGATAACATTAAACGAAATTAAGGCTGACACTATATGGAGAAAGATTCAGATATAAAGGTTCCATATGTACTAGTCTGTGCTGACAAAAAGGAGATGTTAATGTGAGCTTTCACAACATATAGCAGTAAATAACAAATCATAGGAACATCGGTACATTAGTGGATCCCCTGTGTACTGATGTATAGAAGCTGTCGTGTCAGTATACCATAACTCTAGGATGCCATGAGGGACATATAAAACAAGCTTAAGGCAATTTAAGTCATAATAGCAGTCTCTCATGCAAAGACCAATTAGCAACCCATCCCTATCGGGGTCCGGGAATATGAAATGATATACAGTAATTCATAACAGTTGAGTAAGTAGTAAACATAAGAATCTGCTGACTGCAAAACAAACAGCTCTCAACATGCAACAAATTACATATATGAGGAGGTATGGTAAAGACTCCAAAATCTATACGGTGGGGAGTACTTTAAGAGAGGTAAGGTAGTATCTTGTATGAGCATTCCTCCTTGTTACTGAATATACTATGTACAGGCGAAAGTCTCCAATCTCTGGAACAGTTAAAATGAAAAGAAGAGAAAAAAAAAAGGTCCTAGAACAGTAGCAGCAGTCTAGTTTGCAAGCTGAGGCGATGTTACATCTCACCCGATGCCTAGCTTAGGCGATGCCTTTAACAGAGTCATAGAAGCCAGAGTTCCTGACATCGTTCCAGCCATAAGATCAAATGACAAACAGAATGCCACCACGATTCAGAAAAGTGTGCCAGCCGCATACCAGGGATACCAAGAAGTGTTGTAGCTAAAATTGCCGAGGACTTCAGCTCCTTCCAAACTCAACTCAATTCCCAGCTGAGCTAGTGCCGCCATCAATGGGTTACTCTCGAATGCAGGCAATTTCACTCTCGTAATCCACCCTCCTATGCTCTTCCTCAGGCAGGACCTGTCTTCTGTAGTGCGCGAGGCTGAGAATGAGGTGGACACCTGCACTGGGGTTTGAGGTATTAACGTAGGCATTGTCTGTGCGTGTGAGACACTAATTTCGGTACCTTCCTGGTAACGTTTATATCGAATCTATCAAGCACTTACCTGCCTCATTTGGTTTCATTGACAACCGGCTCTGCTCTCGCTCTGTTGCCAGTATTGCACAGCTTAGATAATGTTGTTGGGGTCAATCCCCTTTTATAGATAGTTTCAGTGCAATCCGTGCATTTTCAAGAGCTCTGAGCTGAGCCATTTGTCTAGTACCTATCCAGCGACTTAATTTTGTATATGTGTCTCACACCATCAGTCCTGATTTGTTCATTTTATTCTAAGTTTTAAATGTTTGTCTTCACCACTTTCTATGTAGTACACATTTTTTGGTACACCTTACCATTTTTATGCTGTGAATAGTAAAAGTTATGTTTTAATTAACTACCAGTCTCTGACACTGACCCGGTTTCTATAAGTATTGCTACTCTATAGTAATATGTGAGTGCTAGGTACTGTCAACTGTTTCTTTTGTTTATTCCTATACATTACAGACAGTCAGCACCCCCCTTCCCTATTTATCTGCCAGTGCACTTAACTGGTCCAGAATAATTTTGTATTTATATGTAACTAAACATACACATTACTTCTGAAGGGGCCCTTTATTAGTAATACTACACCGTACTACTAATATTTTTCACTATTAACGTAGAAGCATCTTGTACAATGTTGAGCTTAGGAGGTACTTGCGTGTGAACTGGTGGCTCCACTCGCTCGGTTACTGCCGCAGCAGATATCCCTCCGCTCTCCTGGCCGCTCCTAATGATCGATCTTAAGCTGTAAAAGTGGCACTCCATTCGATGTTCCAAGCTCTCAAGGGAAGCTCTCAGTTCGCTGTATAAAACCTCCATGATGAGGTATCAGCGCTGGCACTTCTCTGCTGGTTAATCTAGTGTGGCGTTGAGTAAAAAATAAAGCCTGCAAAATGGTGTAAGAGACCGCATGGCCTCACCAAAGGGTACGTGCCATATCTTCGGCTGCAGTGCTAATAAGTTTCTGCTTCTTGTAAGGTACCAAACAGATGTTACATGTCTTTAGCATATAATCAAAGAAAATAAATGTGTTTTAGAGTTCATCTCCATTAGTGTCTCTATATAATCTAGGACCATAACCAGAAGCTGCAGTAAAACACGTCTGTTCTCCACGGTAGTTGGCTCCGTCCCCCGCTAATCTAGTTATTTTATCTTTTTTTATTCATAACTAAATGAATAGGGCATTTGTATATCATCTGTATATGTAACTTCTATAGATTTCAGCAAATCTCAGCATTATTGCACAAAGTAAACTAATTCACAAACCACAATTAAGTAAAACCCTTGTACTCAGGGGTGGACTGGGCCAGACGGCAGGGTAGCAATTGCCCCGCGGGCCGCTTTACCTAATTAACTCAGGGTCGGCGCAGATACAGATATAAAAGGTGAGCCCTTACTGCAACTGGGCCAGTTGTTAATCTGTTCAACAGAACCGCTACTGCTTTACTGCCTGGCCAAGCACTCTCACATTTTTTTTCCAAGCTGTGAGAAACTTAGACACAGCCCCATGCTCTGACTGGACTACACTTGGGAACTACTTTTCCCTGTATGCTCCGGCTTTACTGAAGTATGCAGTGTGGTTGTAAGACTAGGGGGAGCAAAAGCGTTCAGCAGGCTCCGTGAAATGCACGAAGGCTGTTGTTCTTTTGCAATGTTGCAATTATCTTCCAAATGTTTTTGGGTATGTATCTGAGTATCTATCTATATCTATCTATCTATCTGTCTGTCTCTCTGTCTGTCTGTCTCTTTATCTATCTATCTATCTATCTATCTATCTATCTATCTATCTGTATCTATCCCACTTTCTCAGTACCTATCATCTATTTATTTATATATATATATATATATATATATATATATATATATATATATATATATATATATATATATCATCTATCTATCTATCTATTTATCTATCTATCTTATCTTGTCTATCTATATATTATCTATCTATCTATATCTGTCTGTCTACTGTGTCTATCTATCTTAAAAATCATAACATTTCACCTTGGGTTCTTGTGTTGTACTTGCCCCTGATTTAAACGTTGTTAGTCCTCCCCTTTGAGTTGTACTAGACTAAAAGAGATGTATTCCAGTCTATTAGAATAGCTATTGGAAGTAGTTTGCACTTTTTTTTAGATCTGATTCTGTTCAGTTATATATAAGCAATATATTAAAATAATAAAATGCTTTAATACATAAGAACATTTTCTTTTTGCACTTTTAGGTCCCTTTAATGTTACTGGGCTCTTGGGTGGATAGTTTTTATGAGATTGAAGAAGACTAATATTTACTGCAGTTGTCATACACTACACATACATGCAAGTGGAAGCAATCTCAAACACAAGTGACTACATATTCATCAGTATTAGTGTATGTCCTCTGAAGTGTAGAATGTATGCGCCCTTTGCCTTCCAAGAATTATCATCTCTTTTCCAGATATCATTACTCAGCAAATTCTTATTTTAGCTAGTTATGTTACAACACATAATATGATGACTTTCTCAATCCACATGTCAAGTTCTCTTTAGTATCAGCCTTTAATAAGGCAGCTTGCTATAGGAATATGAGCCAGCGTCTTCCATGTAAATTAGAGCCCTGTCTGTGAGTTAGGTAGGTATCATGTGGCTAAAAAGAGGATTTGCAGCCAAACATTTGCTAACCCTTACAAATATAAATGTCAAGTCCCTTAGTTAGGAAGTCAAAGAACTCTTAACACTGACTTTCTATGAATAAATCTATACAAAATGCAGTCCCTCAATATAGTCTGTATAATTGTATCCTGTAATCTTATAAATCAAATCACTGCAAGGCTTTCCCTCCTTTTACTTTACTGATTGTTTATTTGCTTTGTTATTCATTTAATATATTTTATTTTTTGCTATTATCAATATCTTATTTTTATCATTCTCTGTTTTAATGTAGCACAATATTATCAGCCCTGGTAATAGTTAAACTAAAATTTAGAAAATACTTAGGTATTAGGGATAGTAAGGACAAAATTTGGCCCGCACAGCATATATGCATATGCCGCAGAAAAAGAAGCATTGTTGCTAATGGAAGCATTGTTGCTAATGGAAGTATACTACAAAAATGCTTCTATTTTATATTGTATATATACTATATATATATATATATATATATATATATATATATATATATATATATAGTATATATACAATATATATATATATATATATATATATACTATATATATATATATATATATATATATATATATATACCATTATAAACAAATACGAAATCCAAGAGAGAGCACTCGCCATAAATCAAAGTGTATATTTAATCCAGAGTGTAAACGTTTTTGGGGAGTGACCCCGTCATCAGACAAGTAAAATATATATATATACAGTATATACATATCTATATAGTAAGTTTGTTTTTCCCTCCCACTTTTTTTTACTCCATTGAACGCGCAAGCAATATTCTAATTTCGGATTTTTGCGCTCAAGCGAAAAACAGTTTACTTTCAACTATTAATATGAGCGCAATTCGACGAGCACAAAAATCTTTCGTCTAGTGCAGTGAATGCTAAAGCAGGAGTGTTAATTTTCGCTCCGATTGTAATCTGGCCCTAAGCAAGTAAACAATCAGTAAAGTAACAGGAGTTAAAAGCCTTGCAGTGTTTTGATTTTTAAGATTACAGGATATAATTATGCGGACTATATATATACATGAATACGAAAAAAATCATGATATCCTGTGATAAAAAACCCTTAATAATTATAAAAGTTTCCAAACTTGTACTTTTTTTTTTTTTTTTTTAAATGTTGTGGTCAAAAAAGACAAAAACAGCAGACTTTAAGCTATTTAAAAACTCTTTTAAATTTAAAATGTTCCAAGTCAACCAAATCAGAACTGTGAAAGATATAATCACCCAACATGATATTTTTGTGGTTTAGATTTAATTAACTAATATTATTTCAATATTGCAAGGTTCATGGCTATTTCAAACTGTATTTTTTAGGCTCATGATCATAGTAAAAACTAATTAGGGCTACCGAGTACAAAGAACTGAACCTTTAGTAAGTATGAAATGATTTTATGATCAAATTCCATTAATGTTATTGTATAAACAGTGTATAACTCCATAAAGAGCTTTAGGGGGCAATTTATTAAAGTGCGGACGGACATGATACGATGTAGCATATCATGTCCGCCGCACATCGATAAATGCAGACAGCATACGCTGTCGGAATTTATCATTGCACAAGCAGTTCTTGTGAACTGCTTGTGCAATGCTGCCCCCTGCAGATTCGCGGCCAATTGGCCCCTAGCAGGAGGTATCAATCAGCCCAATCGTATAGGATCGGATGGATTGAAGACCGCAGCCTCAGAGGCAGCGGACAAGTTATGGAGCAGCTGTCTTTAGACCGCTGCTTCATAACTGCTGTTTCCGTCGAGCCTGAAGGCTCGCACAGAAATAGGGGCATCAAGCTCCATTCGGAGCTTGATAATTCGCCCCCATAATGTGAAACTAAATCTCTAGGGCAATAAATTAGTATAATATGATGTGATATGATTGATATATGATATGATTACTGATCTCCAGCCATTCTCAGTGCCTATTTTTTATCCTAAATGTAAAGTCAGGTTACTAGAGTCTGAACTGATATTAAAGGGACATTAATCACTAAATAAATGCTAGATAGAATGATGCATTCAAAGAAAAGATTAGTCTAAGAATAACATGTAGATATAGTTTTTAAAAGTTCCAAAAACTATTGGCAAAATAAGTCTAAAGTTTTAATGTCTATAAAAGAATAAGCTGCCATGTTGTAACTTAGGTTACATTCTCTGCTGTGGCCAATTAGGGACAGTTATAAATAGGTAACTAGAGTGTGCAGCCAATGGCTGTGTGGAGTATAACAGTGTTCTGCACTTCTATTTCTTACAGGAACTGAAAAGCTCACAATTTTAGAATGGAATTACAGGAAAATGGGACAAAATAAACAATGAAAGTATATTGTAGAGGTTTTTTTATATATACCATTTATCATTTTATATTACCATCTCAAAGTGTTTAAAGTCCCTTTAATGTGTTTTAAACTTAGCCCACAAATAGCCCATGTTAGTAATATTATTGAACTCAATTTATAGACTATCAATGTGTGTTATAAGCTAGTCCACATTTATTCTCTAGGGTTGAAAATGGACCAGGTTATAGGAATATCTCTGTGTGGCCATAGGTGAGTGAATTAGTGACTAAGTCACTATATGATATTCCAAAATTCTGGTATCTCTCCATCTCTTAAGGATAAATGTTGCACATCCATGTTGGATCCCCCTGTTCTGGACAGGTAAAAATTTCCTGATCAGAGGGACCATTGGACTATAGAATGAAGGTATTAATTGGGAGTGATATAAACAAAGGCTGAAAGAATTTGCTTGGTTGATGATTATATATAGACAAAACATGAAGAGCTGAAGCTTGGTAGCCAATGATTTATTGAATATGTTGCAACTCTTAGGGGCTAAATACTAGGTTTCTGTGAATAAGTACATTTTAAGAAGGCATTTAAAAATATACAAGTTAGGAAAACGTTAAAGCCTAAGGGGCCTATCTATCAAGCTCCGAAAGGAGCTTGACAACCCGTGTTTCTGGCGAGTCTTCATACTCGCCAGAAACAGCAGTTATGAAGCAGCGGTCACAAAGACTGCTGCTCCATAACCTGTCCTGTCATAACGAGTACCTAACCTGTCATAACGAGTACGATCGGGTTGATTGACACCCCCCCTGCTGGCGGCCCATTGGCCTTGAGTCTGCAGGGGGCGGCGTTGCACCAGCAGCTCTTGCGGATCAGGTCCGCCAGACCTTGATAAATAGAGGCCTAAGTATATAGCTTCTACAAAATAACTGCTGAACAGAAAAGGTTTTGGGATGAGGGTGTAGGAGGAGTAGGTTTTGCGTGAATTATGGAACATGCTTCGCAACTGAGGCGGTGTGTACGGAGTCAGTCACAGCCCAGGCAGTCATGTGATCTCTATAATGGCAAATCATCGCAATCACAATGTTACTGTATCCATAAAAGTAACATTAGAAGGTCAGCTCTGCCTCTCTCGATCTCTCAGTGTTTCAGAGAGAGCTGAGAGAGGCAGAGATGTTGCTACATTGTTTTTGGAGCTGAATTAAAGTGTCTAATACACACACACACACACACACACACAAAATCCCACAAATAATAATCCCTTCATAACAGCTCTGCCACTGTGATCATTACTTGTGATCTGTGGTGATCAGGGCTGATTTTTTATTTTTTAATAGTTCATAACCTTAATAACAAATAATTAGTTATGTATTCATTATTTAGTGTAAGGGTAAGGCTTTGGGGTTTTAGGGCAACATTAACTCCTTGACCCTTCACTGTTATCATTCCAGTCAGCATTGTGATCTGTTGTGATTAAAATAGTTTTAATAATACCTTAATAGTTAATGATTATTTAGTGTGAGAGTAAGGGTTTGGGGTTTAGGGTAGTTTGTGATCTATGGTGATCAGGGCCAATTTTTTTCCCTTAAATTAAATAGTTAATAATACACACTTTGAATACTACAATAAATAGTTAATAATACTTTATTTAGTGTTAGGGTAAAGGTTTGGGGTTTAAGAGTAATGTTAACCCTTTGATCACAGAACCTTCACTGTGCCCATTAAAAAGGCCTGACTTTTTAATATTCATTTTTTATTTGTCCTTTTTTAATCTAATAATTAATTGTGGGTAATTTGAGGTTTTGGATTAGTGTTAAACCTGATTGAAAAAAGTCACGGCCCTCAGTTCTTTAGGGTTTCTGGTAGGGTTTGGCTTTTGGGGGGGTTCGATTTAGAGTTATGGTTTGAACCTGGTAAAGGTCTAGTGAAAGGGAGAAAATCTTTCTTTTTTTTTTTTAAAGTTGTAAATATTTACATTTAGAAAAAGCCAATTGATTATCTGAAACTGTTTCTGCCAGACAGTTTCTTTGAAAATCTGTCAGAGTAAACAAACCTTTACGCCCAACAAATTCTTAGAAGCTAATTAGAATCCACCTATGCCAAACGTAAGCTATTACACAGCACTGACATGGTAGAGATGAAAACATTTTGGGTACTGTTGCTTGTTATGGGTATTATAAAAAAAAAAACTGCTGTTAAAATGTATTGGACACAGGAACAATAAACAGGATTGCGGAGCACCGGATCTTGTGAAAAAAACGAAGCTTTATTGCTTAAAACATGGAGACAGGTTACAACTTGACATAACCTAGAGAGCTGATGTAGGTGTGGGTATCCACGTACCCGCTGGAACAACAACCCCATTCTGACTACCCCCTTTTCCCAGTTATCATGTCTAGGATCAGACACCAGATGCTTCTCAGGTTTTTACATTTTACTGACAACAGTGTGTGCCCCCCCTTTTAACATATTTATCTAAACGATTTTCTGAAGTGTATGTTTCCAAGCAACAAACTTCAATGGATGAGTCGCTAATGCAATTAAAGGGGAGACTGCTGTTCAAGCAGTACATACCCTCAAAAAGGACTCGCTTTGGGATGACATTTTACAAACTGTGTACAACAGGGTATACTTTTGCCTTCAGAATATATACAGAAAGAGACAGCATGTTAGATCCCCACGTTGTCCAGAATCTATAAGCATGAGAGGAAAGATAATATGGGACATATCCTTCAGTACCTTAAAGGGATATTAAACCCACATTTTATTCTTTCGTGATTCAGATAGAGCATGCAATTTTAAACAACTTTCTAATTTACTCCTATTATAATTTTCTCTTCATTTTCTTGCTATCTTTATTTGAAAAAGCAGGAATGTAAGCTTAAGAGCTGGCCCATTTTCGGTTTAGCACCTGAGTAGCGCTTGCTAATTGGGGGCTAAATGTAGTTACCAATCAGCAAGCGCTACCCAGGTGCTGAACCTTAAATGGTTCAGCTCCTAACCATTCATTTCTGCTTATTCAAATAAAGATAGAAAGAGAACGAAGAAAAAATGATAATAGGAGTAAATTAGAAAGTTGCTTAAAATTGCATGCTCTATCTGAATCATGAAAGAAATTTTTTTTGTCCAAAGAGGCTCAGTCTATCACTGTCCTTCCTGTCATTCTTTGTCTGGTCTCTGTATTAACACAGAGCCATAAAAAGGACTACCTAGTAAAGTGTCTTAGAATTGCAGCATGTGAAAGAAACAGATGAAGAGAGGGAACTCCAGCTAAAATAATCCATTATTTTTGTGTGTGTATTTGGTCTTTCTGAGCTCCTATAAATTCCACAAAATCATATAAAGGCCCAGCATCCAAATTTCAAGTTTTAAAAATATAAAAGTCTGGTCCCTATGTAACTTCACTTATATCTACCAAACCTATACATCTGGGGTACCAGCAGACTAAAGAGATGTAGCTGCACAAATATTGAGGAATTTGTCTGAAGTGGCATATATCAGGATTTCAATATTCACAATGAAAATGCAACTTGTGTGTCAAAAAAATTCAGATTTGTTTTTACTGCAAATTTGAGAGGAAACTGGTGATGAGATGATGGTTCATAAAAGCTGAAAATGCTCCATTTTAGATTGCCTGGGGAGTCTATCATTGAAAATAGTCGTCAGTTGCGGCCTTGCTGCCATCTTTAGTGTCGGTGGTGGGGGATCCGGCAGGTCCATCGTAGGGGGCAGCGGGGTCTGGGTGTCTCCTGGGTCTCTTTGCGGCCTTCCTGGGGACTGTGGGCCTCCGGTCCTGCTAATGCTGCAGCTGGTGGCAGTCTGGAGTTGGATGACGTCACTTCCAGGTGCAACCCCATTGATTATGTGACTTTGGTTTGGCGGCAATCCAAGATGGACGGGCCCAGGAGCGAGTCAGCGTGGGACTTCTTACACAGGTAAGGGGCTGGCGGCAGTGCTGTGAGAGGTAGCAAGTCTTAAGGAGGTCAGAATGGGTCTGGGAGCTCTGCATAATGGGTGGCACTTAGCAAGGAGCGCTCGCAGGGTGTGGCAGTTGAAAGGCCTATGCGACGAAGAAGTATGGGAGTTCCTTGTGGAGTGGATGTTTCACAGGGGCTGAGTTTGTGAGTGCGGCTGTTGATGGCTCCAGCAGGGGTGTTGAGCCGGAGGTGTATGTGAGGGACTCCAGGGCTGGGTTTCCTCAAGGGTTAGGGACTTTGCTAGGGGTTCAGCTGGGGATACCTTGCTGAGGGCCCTTGAGTCTATGTGTGTCAGGGGGCCTAGAAGCGGTGTTCATGCAGTGATGGCTGCGGATGATGCTCCATTAGACCAGGAGGTTTGTGTGCAAGGGATGTGTTTTGAAGGTGTTTCTCATTCACTGTATGATGTTGGCTGGGTGGAGGACTCTGATGTTAAGGGTGAACATAGGTTGCTAGATGCTAGAGGGGCCTCTACTTTCCCTGATCCTGTGTTTCCAGTCATGGCAAACAGTGTGCCTAGTGGGTCAGTGTGTCATGCAGTGCATAGGGGGAGAGGGGTGTCTGACAGGGCTAGTGTCACCCTTAATAGCAATCAGCTATTGGCATGGGGTACTCCCAATTTGCTGTCTTTGTTGCAGAAGGCGCTAGCAGGATCATCTACTTCAGGGTTGTCTGGGGCAGCGTTGCTTGCGACTATTGCTCTGGGTTCTGCGGCTGAAGTGGCAAGTCATAGGGCTGCAGTCCAGGGGGATACGTATCTTTGCATGATACATTCATTGCATGCTCATTTGAAATGTAAGGTGATCAAAAAGATACAAGAAGACAGGTATGCAAATGTGTTTGAATTGTCTGTTGAAGCCTACCGTGCCAGGGAGAGGTGCAAGGATGGAACAGGCCTGAAGAAAGTGTAGCAATTAGATATCTTTGAGGTGTGCGAAAGGTGCTTGCCTCCTGTTACCTTGTTAAGTGCCCAGGACAGGTCATTCCTTTCTGAAGTACATGGATACTATATATTGGATACAATGCAGGTTTTGTGAGGGAGCGTAGCATGAGTATGATGCCGACTTTCAGAGGGAATCCTATGTTAACGTTCGGAGAGACGTATATGCAACTCTGCTTGCGATTTGGGCCAGAGCATTCTCCTCTTTGAAGTTTCCTCCTGCTCATGTGGTGCCAAAGCAGAGGAAGAGGACAAGAGAGTGCTGGAAGTTCCAGGACCATCAATGTGACAGAGGAGTAAACTGTTTATTTTGCCACATCTGCAGGCATTGTAGGGAAGGACACCCAGGATGTGACGGTAGGTCCAGGAAAAAGGAGTTGGCAGGAGACAGAGCTGCGCCTAATCTTATCGGCAAGCAGCAAGAATTATTTTATTGGGGATTCAGGATCGGTTTGTTATTCCGGTAAGTCAGACTGTTTAAGGTTCCCCTATGCACAGGAACCATATGTTGGCCTACCAGTTTCCCTATGTTATACGAGAAAAGCTGGCCAAGGAGGTAAGTTTGGGGCGCATTGTGGGCCCTTTCCGTGAGTTGCCTTTGCCTGATTTGGTAGTGTCCCCCATGGGGGTCGTGCCTAAAATGGAGTCGGGTAAGTTTCGCCTGATGCAGCATGTGTCTTATCCTAAGGGTCGCTCAGTCAATGATGCCATTGATCTGGCTCTGAGTTCTGTGCATTATCAATCATTCATTGGTATTGTGCAAAAGTTTGGGCCGGGGGCATTGTTTGCTAAGTAAGATATCAAGTTGGCCTTTCTGTTACTCCCTTTACACCACTTGGTTTTTCGGCTGATGGGCTGTAAGGTGGAAGGTTCCTTTTTTGTTGACAGTTGCTTACCGATGGGGTGTGCTTTGTCTTGTGCGCTCTTTGAAGCATTCAGTTCCTTTTTTGCACTGGGCTGTTGGTACATTGGCAGGTAGTGAGTTCATTGGGCATTACCTTGACAATTTCTTGCTGGTTGGGCCTCCACATTACGGAGAGTGTGCCAGATTGATGAAGGTGATGCAGCTTTTCATGGAAAGGTTTGGAGTACCGCTGGCTGAGGATAAAACTCAGGGACCTTGCACAATTTTACCTTTCTCAGGATTAAAATAGATACCCGTGCTCAGCTTTGTCGTCTGCCTCATGATAAGGTGGGTAGATTGCTGGAAGCAGTTCTGGTGGCTGCTGCAGCTCCGTTTATAACTTTGAGAGGTTTGCAATCTTTGCTGGGATTGCTGAATTTTGCTTGCAGGGTGATTCCCATGGGTCGTATTTTCAATCAAATAGTTTTTTATTGAGATTTGACAGTAGTACAAGAGTTAATATTTAACAGACATGAGTTGTCCAATGTTACAGATATATTCATAACAGTAATACCACAAAACAATGAGAAACAGAACAAGGTTATTATGTCATGCTGTTAAGAGAAATTTGGAAACCTCACTTTTAAATATATTTACTAGGTAATTAAGGTAGCTATTATATTGGCCACTTTAGGGTCATTTGATATAGGGAAGGTAAAAGGCTTTTTAGCTACATGTATGACCCTTACAAAACTGATAACTTGATGAGAATATGACTTGTATGGGGCGAAATTCTGGTATATAGCAGATTAGGAAACGAAATCCTGGTAATTGAGAAGAAACGCCTCATCAAGATTTACTGCTAGCTAAGTCGGGTCAATATGCTGACAAACAATGAGGGGGGATAATTCAACGGGTGAGCACCGATACATAGATATGTGATGCGGGGGGAAGAGCTCTCAAAAGCTTAATGTTGCCAAGAGTACCCTATGTAGATACCGAAAGATTATGTTGTATGCTCTCCATGGAGTTCTTTGTTATGATGTAATAAAGAGGGAGATTTCGTAAAAAGTGAATAGTATACTCAGCTGGCTTTAGGTAGAACTTTATAGATATCTCCCTATTAGTATCAAATAACAAGTGACATAGCAATAGAACAAAGGTGTATATCAGTTAATACAAGTTCCTCAGCATAATACACAGGCATGAAATGAGATTGAAGCAATAGAGCTATATTAGGCTAAATATACTAGTAGTAATAGCTGCTCAGAGAAGAAATACCCCTCAAGCATAAAAGGTAGCTTAGCTGAATATGACCTGTAGTGAGCGGAGGGGAGCAAAGATATAAAATAAAAGTAAGAACTGGGAAAATAGGGTTCAACTCGAGCTCCCACACATCAAGGGCTAAAGGACTCTGTTAGACACTGATTTACTATACTTCCCAGAGTATAAAGGGCCGCTCTTGAGCCGTTATTAGAACATATAGCACAGGGGAGGGACTTTAAAGATATTTATGGTCTAGCTTAGACCTCTGAGTAAAACAAAATTTATGCTTACCTGATAAATTTATTTCTCTTGTGGTGTATCCAGTCCACGGGTTCATCCATTACTTGTGGGAATATTCTCCTTCCCAACAGGAAGTTGCAAGAGGACACCCACAGCAGAGCTGTCTATATAGCTCCTCCCCTAACTGCCACCCCAAGTTATTCGACCGAAGACAAGCAAGAAAAAAGGAGAAACTATAGGGTGCAGTGGTGACTGTAGTTTAAAAATAAAAAACACCTGCCTTAAAATGACAGGGCGGGCCATGGGCTGGATACACCACAAGAGAAATAAATGTATCAGGTAAGCATAAATTTTGTTTTCTCTTGTAAAGGTGTTTCCAGTCCATGGGTTCATCCATTACTTGTGGGATACTAATACCAAAGCTTTAGGACACGGATGAAGGGAGGGACAAGGCAGGAACTTAAATGGAAGGCACCACTGCCTGTTAGACCTTTCTCCCAAAAAATAGCCTCTGAAGAAGCAAAAGTATCGAATTTGTAGAATTTAGAAAAAGTGTGAAGCGAAGACCAAGTCGCCGCCTTAAAAATCTGTTCAACCGAGGCCTCATTTTTAAAAGCCCATGTGGAAGCCACCGCTCTAGTGGAATGAGCTGTAATTCTTTCAGGAGGCTGCTGGCCAGCAGTCTCATAGGCTAAGCGGATTATGCTTCTCAGCCAAAAAGAAAGAGAAGTTGCCAAAGCCTTTTGGCCTCTCCTCTGTCCAGAGTAGACAACAAACAAAGCAGATGTTTGACGAAAATCCTTCGTAGCTTGTAAATAAAACTTTAAAGCACGAACCACATCAAGATTGTGTAAAAGACGTTCCTTCTTTGAGGAAGGATTAGGACATAATGAAGGAACAACAATCTCCTGATTGATGTTCTTATTAGATACAACCTTAGGAAGAAACCCATGTTTGGTACGCAAAACTACCTTATCTGCATGGAAAATCAGATAAGGGGAATCACACTGTAAAGCAGATAACTCCGAAACTCTTCAAGCCGAGGAGATAGCTACTAGAAACAGAACTTTCCAAGATA